>NC_089539.1:14221730-14449230 GCF_963924715.1 Thunnus thynnus | reverse complement strand
ACTTTTACCTCTCTGGGCCTAGAAAAGTTGTTGAAATGAAGTTTAGAGGGGAAATGTGTCTTTTGTAAGGGGCCACAACCCAGAATGTTGACAACCAATGGTTCATCTTTAATAATGCATTTCGAAAGTAGCTAGTAGCTATAGCTATCAGATAAATGCAGAGTAAAAAATAGAATATTTCTCTCTGTGATGTGGCGGAGTAGAGGTATAAAGTAGCAAATGGAAAACGGAAATCCTCAAGTAAAGAACAAATCAGCCTGTGTTTGATTACACTAGTCAGTGATAGACGGAAGGAAGGATTGAGAAAGGGAAGAACGGATGGAGGGCAGGTCGTGGGAACAGACACTAGTGCCCAGGGGACACACAGACACAGACACACACACACACACAGAACTGTCCTCTGTAATCCAGCCTGCACATGGAATATCAACTCTATTTATGACTGTTCTATATTTGTAGTTCCCGACCCCTTTGTATGTGTGTGACTCTAAAGCTCAGCTGGTCTCTGGGAATATCTGTACAGACAAACACTCAGATGTTAGGTATCCCATGTGGGAAACCAACAATCTGCTGGTCAGTCAAAGGGGAATCCCCTTATGATTGAGGGAGCTACTTTATTCAGCTTTTCAATGTGAGGCCTGCATTTTAGACTGTCAATCTACTGCTTTAAAAAAAAAACTACAGCCAAAACCTGATAGATTCATGCACTCAAGCATGTACTCAAGCACTTGTAGCACAATTTGGGCATTTTCCTTGGTGAAAGCATCTATGAGGGCTTAAATGTTACATGCTGACTAATATAATCTGCTCAAGAGAGTAAAGCATGCACCGGGTTGCAAAAGCCACCATAGTCACTTTAAATCTTATGATTTTTAGAAAATCTAGCTTGATACTTTCATATTTGCAAAGGGGAAAAAATTGAACAAGACCAGTGCTCAGAGACCGTCATCAGATGGTTATGTCTGTTCTCCTTGGTGTTAATATTTCTAGAAGTGAAAGTAAAAAGAGTATTGTGGAAAAATGTTTTGGGTCTGAAACTTTTACGAGAATATGGACTAATTCAGTGTCAGGTGAGGACCCAAATTAAGTATCTAATGTCTCCACCTGGAGTCGATTGAACACCCTGAATGAACACTCCGGGCAGACCATCTATCACCTATTCACTACAGCTCTTTACCTTCAGGGCCATGGCCATCCCGATGGAAATTATAGATTAGTTTCTCACTAATTATACAGTCCCCTGCTTGTTTGCACACTCTGTATTAAACACATATTGTTTTGTTTCAGAAAGTCTCACTTGTTACAGGATAGTGGATTTTCTTAAAAAGAATGATCTAAAATAAGTGAAACTGACAAAAAAATGAATCAACTTTTTTCAAGATCTGTCACCTATTAAAAGTATGTCTATATAGTACAGTATGTCTATTGTTAAAATGTGTGCAGGTGTTTGAGCAGGTGGACATTTTTTTTTCAACATGGCAACACAAATAACAATTTCCATCCCAGAGAGCAATTCCTAACCAACGCTGCCCACTGGCTACATCCCATTACCTTCTCTGCCTGTGAGCCAATCACCGGCTTCTCTTTTCCTATCCCCACCAATCAGAGTCAAGTGCTCAATCTCTGGACTGAATGGTTATTGACAATATTGACTTGCTGATGGATAACTCATTAGCCTTATCATTGACAAACACACGGCTTCTGACAAACAGGTAGATACCACCCTGACAAATAGACATATATACACTGAAACACATTCACTACCACTCTGACAAAGTAATAGACATACTTGTCCAGAGACAAATAGGCCCCACACTGCATTACAAAGCAACTATTTTCATGCAAATGGGGAGACAGGTGTTACTTGTAGCTGCTTCATTCATATTGAAGAGGAAGTTGTGGACAGCAGTGGCATAGTGGCACTTTTGCGCTTCAAGCATTTCAAGCAGATGCTTTTTATCCAGTGCTGCTTAAATTAAGTGAGCAGTTGGATGTTCATTGTTTTGTGTCAAGGGCACTCTGACATGGCTGTTGATGGATGCACATCAGCGGTAGTACATCTCTAACTTGTGACAGTTGCGTATAAATCTAATTACTAAAAACAAGTGTATATGCTGCAGAGGAAAGAAGGAGTACATAATGTATATATATATATATAATGTTAAACACAGGGGATATAGTGATGTCTTTATCATTTTTATCAATGGTTGTAAGTCTTATTGCTTCAGTGATTATACAGTGTGTAATCTATTATAAATACACATAGAATGAAAAAGTGTTTACATATGCCAACTTGAAGAGGTGCTCTGAAGTACCCTCCTCAAGTGATGAATGGCACTTGCAATAGAGCAGGATATGTAGAACTGAGGACTCACTGTCAGGTGATCCGACTGATATGGTGTGATGATGATATAGATTTCAAGACCATACAGACCTACATATCCTGTTCCTGTTTCCTGCTTCTGTATCAGTTTCTGTCCCGTACTTGTGTATCAGTTTTCAGGAACAGGAAGGATATATCTCATTTTTGGACAATGGAGCTGATGCATTATACTGTATTTGAATAAAGCTATGAACAAGAAGAATAAGGCTTTGCACAGTAGCGTTATGAGGACAGCAGCACCCTTGTTGAAAATCAAAACATTACCACTTTAAAGCTTTGCACATGCTGAAAATTTTACCTGGCCATTGTGAACTTTTCACCGTGCTAAACATCACCTTAACTGGGCCCGTAAACAAGGTACTTTATACTGTGTAAATTCCCACCCCAAAAATGCCGCAGCTCCCTGTGTGCCCCCTCCTTTATCACCCATTACCAAATAGATGGAAAATGACATGCAGTCACACAAAACTGATAAAATCATAGTAATAGTCTTTTTCATGTACGAAAATGAGAATGGATATGCTTCAGCAGAAATAAAAGTAGAAATATTTCCTGAATGGTGGGTTTGAGTTGTTTTTTTAAAGGAACTTTTACCTCAAATGTAAATACCAGTGATTCTCTTGTCATTGCACAAAGATAGACCCTATTAAAAACATCAAAAAGAAGAATATTTGTATGTTTTTTCAACTGGGAGTTTGTGTCACAAAACTCAACATATGAGAGATCCCTATAAACACACATAAGCATCTTTGTTCTGGCTTTCAACTCCAACTTAGTAAATGCAGTAAATACATAGATCAGGGGTGGTTGTGTTTTATCCATAACTTTAACGCCCCCTAGCGCCTTTAAGAGGGAATGTAACTGTGTATTGGGAAACATCAATCGGCATCAGTGTAGTCAAATATGTACAGGGGTGAATGACAAAAAGAGACATCATATGCTTATTTGTATGGGAAGAATTTCAGCCCATCATCATATTTGTGTAAATGGGAAAAGCTGAAATACAAAAAACAAAATAAATACTCAAAGTAATGGCGATAAAAGCAATCAAATTAAAAAATGTAATTTAAATAAAGTTGCAACTGCCGATATAACTTATAGTTTTACCATATTTATACTGAAAATTCCTGCCGCTTGCTGTAAAATATCCTCATCGATTTTTCCAAGTTGATTGATAAGGCTGATATCTCAGCTCCTGCTGCTCAACCAGTCATGTCTGCTTGTTTACATCTCTCTGATTAAACATGGCCGTTGACAAACTCACTCCTGGCAGTTAGAGCTCGATAACTCTTTAATTTTTTTGATTTGCCAGTCGTCTTTGACCAAACAGGCTGCTGTGTTGTATTCGGTTTAACTGTCTTTTTACCCTTGTTGATAGTTTATGTTTTTATCTCTTCTTCCTGTGACTCGTTAGCTGCTGAAGCTAAGTAGCGAGCTAACTTCTCCATAGGGAACAATGACAGCGACTTCTGCAGGTAGCAGCAGCTGCCTCGCCGCTAAAGGACTGGACATAAGTCTGGCTGCTCTGCAGCGACAAGACCCATACATCAATAACATTGTAGACGTGGCAAGCCAAGTCGCTCTGTATACTTACAACAACAGGACAAATGAGTGGGTAAGCCTGAACTTGGTTAAGGGTATCCTGTGCTAACATAGCTTAGCTTCGTCTTCCTCCCCGGTAGGCGCGCATTACACAGATTTAACTACAACAGTTGTAGTTGTAAATTAGCGTAGATAGATATGGTGGTTTACGGTCTAAATTATTATTTTTCATAACAATGGAAACGTGTAATTTCTTTATTATATGATTCCATAGAATATTATACTTCAAGATAATATAGAGATAACTTGTACCACGTAAGTTAGCTTCATACAGTTCATATCAACACATTCTTCTCCATCTGGGCTCCTCGGGAGACAGTCAAATTTCAGAAAGTTGTTTCGTTTTATACATAATTTTTGGGAGGGTTTATTTTATGAAAATATCAGGGAACATGATTTGGCTTGTGTGCGTGTGGCCAGTCTAACCTTACAACAGATAATAACATGTTTTACACAAAAGTGCAGCATGACACAATACAACAATTAATCCTGAAAGAGAGGATGCTGACCAATTACTACATGCTTTCATTCTTGCTTTCTTACTTTGGTTTTTGCTGTTATTTTGTGTGTCTTTCAGGAGAAAACGGAGGTGGAAGGTACCCTTTTTATCTACACAAGGTAATCAAGTTGTTGCAGGAGTTTGTTACGATTTTTAATGCCCATGTGGTTTAATAATGATAGTATAATATGATAGGTGAGAAATCCAGTAAAGCTCTCTAACAGGCTTATTCAAACTACAGCTTTGATGAATGTGAATAGGCTGTATAAGGTTTTTCCATTCTCTTGTGGTAAAGAATTTCTTTACCTTACTTTAATATTCTACTTTTTAGCCTGTCTTTCTTTGAAATATACCATGACACAGGATATTACATAGCTGAAGTGGCTCATATGACTCATTTTTTGCATTTCAGGCTGGCATCTCCCAGACATGGTTTCACCATTATGAACAGACTCAGCATGGAGAACCTGACAGAGCCGATCACCAAAGACTTGGACTTCCAACTCCAGGACCCTTTCCTGCTTTATCGCAATGCACGACGTAAGGAGAAAAACACACAGATGCACACAGACACACTTCTTATGTCTGCCTGTTATTAATTATTGTTGACGACCTCTGACACATTTTGTTCCAAACACCTCAGCATCTGTTGAGTATGTACAAGGTATGTGTCCGTGCACATACTAAAGTCCTAGTTTTAGTGTGATATTTATTGAATCATAACTATCAGCGGCAGAGTGATATATCTTAGCTGACAGTTTTACTGCCCAGCCACTTCTAGTGTTGCTTACTAAATTAAATTTGCAACAGATTTTTTTTAAATGTGAAAAACCTTGTTTATGCAGGGATTAGTAACACTAGAATTAGAGAACAAACAGTCACTTGGTAGAAGACTGTACAGACGTAGATGGCTGAGATACTGGGAGTAGATACTCCTAGACTAAATAATTTTAAGAGTCTGAATAGTTTTACAAGTAGCTGTCAGACACAGTGAGACAGACTTATTAAAAGACAGAGTCAAAGATAAACAGGAAAAGAGAGAAAACAAGAGAGACGGGGAGGAAAACAGTCTAACCAGAAGAAACATAGACAAAAATGCAGGCTGATGCCAAAAAGAGAGTCTTTAGTATGTTGCTGTACTGTGTACCATAGAAGTAGGTAGTGAAAAAGAATGAGGAAGTCATTTATATAGACGGTGCAAAATAGAAAAGAGCTCTGCTTCTTATTTTCATCAATTCTTGTAGATCTAATTCAAAATATTCATGTCTATTCATCAGCTTTTGACATGTCACACTACAGAATCCATACCTGACCACATTCATGTGATTTTGAAGATCTGATATCAATATGATGGCTGGATAACATTGTAATGACAACAAAGAGGCAGTTACATAAGCAGATAGAGAGAGAGGGACATTTGGGCAGCAATTGAACAAAGTAAATAGCATGCTGTTCATTTTAGCAAGAACCAGTAGCTCCATATACAGTAAGGAGGAGAGGCATTCTGGTGTCTTCAGTTTCATCAACCCGTCTCCCTCTGAGACCTACATCTGGCTCACAAACACACACACACTCACACACTTTACAGAGTGTACCTTTGGGACAAGAGCCTGACAGCACTACACAACCAGCCAGCAGAGATTAGATACACCACAACAGTTACTGATAATATAAACACATATACACACACAGTCACTCAGGAGCCGCTGACACACATAGACCTCCCTCCATCTCACACTCTCCATCAGGCTCAGTAAGAGGCAGGTGGAATGCTGTGTTTAGATACCAGTGGATTCCTTACGCCGTCTTTGATCCCCTCACTGTAGTACTTCATTACTCTTACTGACACTTATTCAACACAGCCAGTATTAAACATCCTGAAGGATCAGTGAAATTATGTGTGTGACATAAACTTTCCCTTTTGACCTCTTTATACCTTTTTATACCACGTTCACGGATGTGGTCAGAGCATCAGTACGGGGAATACATTTGAAGTGAGCAGCTTGTCCTGGTCAGGAAAGAATTTTAAAAACCCATAAAACCAGTAATCTCACAGTTCATGACTATTTCCTCTGATAAAAAGGAAATATGAGCAGGAGTTATGTTAGTAAAGAGAGGTTGGGTACATAGCAAACCTAATAGTCAGTGGCTGCAGCTGATTACACTGATTGAAGACGGATAATAAAACACCCAAATAAGGAGAGATGAAGTATGGTTATAATGAAACTGATTTTTATCAACGTAGCTGCTGTAATTTACTAGGACCCATAATGGATTTTCTAGCATGCAGGTATGTGACAAGTATGAGTTAAGCTAACAAAACAGTATGTGTATAATCAGAGAAGTGGCGCCTCATATGCTGAGAGAGACCTCAAAATGTCAAGCCTCCCAAGTACTGGCAGTGTAAGGTGACATTCATTGAGTGTTTAGCTGATGATGGTGTTGTGTGGAGAGATCTTTTCCAGAAAACTGTATGAATAGGAATGCAGCTCAGCTCAGTGAAGTTGTTTCTTTCACTGGCTAACATCTGAACCCTCAGACTATTTAGACCTCAGGCTGTTGGTAATGCTGCCAGTCCCAGTGTGTAGTGACCTCTGCGCGGAGGGGTCGTGGAATCTTATCATTAGACAAACATGTAGCTCTCAGTGCTGCTGTAACTTCCTGGAATGGCAGTTGGCACAAAGTGGCACCCCGGGCTAAAAATAAACAGTGGAGATATACCACAGAACAAGGAAAGATTCAGCGAAGCAAGTCGTTATTCCTCTGGCAAACATCTCAGCGCAGAGAAACCGATAGGAAGCTTTTTACATTCCTCCCTAGAAGCACCTCCAGTACCTTGCAGTGTTTCGGTTGACCCATTTATCTACACAGGAGTCAACCCCCTAACCTTGGTAGTGTTGGTGAATGACATTTCGATAATTGATTCTGACTCATGCAGATTTTGGATTATACTTTACTTGACACCACCTATGATTTATTTACGATACTCCTGTTTTGATTTTGGATTACGTTTAATGCAGATGATGGTGTGAGTTTAGCTGGTGTGTATAGTCTTACCTCCTGGTCGGACATATGTATATCCCAGTTCTGTCTCTGACACCAGCAGGCCTTTGAATCTGACCTCTGGTTCCTCCTCCAGTCTCTCATGTTTAGGTTTCCTTTGAAACAGGCCTCGCAGCATGGCTCCACCAATCTCTCAGTAATCTTGTAGTCTAGTAGTAGTTGAGTCTCTCTAGCACTTCAAATCGCAGTTCCAGTAACGTCTTCTCCAGCAGAAAATTCAATAAAGGTGATGAGTCAGTTCCTCTGGTAAGATTTTCTTCCTCAGAAGCAAAGGATGGTGAACCACTGGTATATGTAGCACTGTGTAAAAGTCCTTTGCTCATCCACCAGTCACAGCAGTTGTGCTTCCTTAGAACTGGACGTCACTTGTAAAATATCTCACTCTGTTGAATTCTACCTGCATGTAGGCCTTAGGAGGAAGGCATAAAGCTGTAACAATTATAGTAATGTCTTCTTAAATGAGAGTAGGTGTAAATCTCAATATACTTTCCTCTAATGTCATCAATTCCATTCCTACAAACAGAAGAAGGGATGGTTCTTCTCAGACAACAAGTATGGATGCGTGTTACAGTTAGAGCAACTACACATGACAAACTTCCAGCAAACTAAATACAGGCTGAAAGAATATCAACACTGTTAGTCATAACTAATGCCGGGAGCTCTAGCCACAAAGCTGATCACATACTGCGGTAAAAGCACACCTAATCCATCTCGGGCAACAGTGCTGCTTACACACAAGTCTGGATTTCTAACTATACTAAAACTAAAAAAAAACCCATCAAAAGTAGTCTTTGAGTAGACAAGTCCCAGTAGTGTCGTTTGGGTTACAGCTACAAACAGTGACTGTAATGCCAAAGCACATTTAAACCTTTTATAGAATACAGTGTTGCCATGCAAGTTCAGCAAAACCATGTAAATCAGATTGAACTAAAAAATGTCTTTGACCAGCAAAGTCCCAACGGAGTAAAGACGAAGAAGAAGAGCAGAAGATATATGGAAAAAAGCATACGAAAATTAAAAAAAAAAAAAAAAGTCTTTTAAAGCATCCAAATCCCACTGGAGTCCCGTCAGAGAGTTACTGTGGGTCTAGAGCCGACATCACACGTGTTTGGCTGATTTGACGCTGTCACAGAGGATTTGAAAGGACCACACAGCATAAGTCCTGGATCACTTACAGACTTTACTGGACCGGTTATAATTGAAATTTCCGAAACGCGTATGATAGGTCATTATATTCAGAAACGACACATCGACATCGCTCACGCTTTTCAAGTCATCACTCCTCATAGTGGTCTCAGATCCTGGTGAAGCTATCTGCCCATGTGACTGTTCGGTGGAGTTCCCAGTTCACTTGGTTAGGATTTCTGCTATTTTCAGAAAATGGAGATGCCCCCCTCTCTCTCTCTCTATCTCTCTCTCTCTCTCTCTCCTCTCTCTCTCTCTCTCCTCTCTCACTCTCTTTTTCTCTCAGTCTCCAGTGTTGTTGACTTGAGCCCCTTTTCTCTTTTTTCTATCTCTCTAAAGCTTAACCTTGTGACCACTCACTTCTTCATTGGTGCTACTTATTGTAGTCCTCCTCCCACCCTCTCTCTCTCTCTCTTTCTCTCTCTCACACACACACACACACACACACTCGCTCTCTCTGGGGGTTTTCTGTCTTGTTGAGGTTGGGACTTTTGGCAGAACAAGACAGATTCAGATGCTGTGATAATCTCTATCAATAACACCTTGAAGGCATTTTATCTTGTCCTCTTCGTGTTTCGTTTTCTTCTTCTACCGCATCTTTCTTTTTGTGGGGTTGAGCCAGGGCAGCATACTGGTCAGAGAGACCGTTTCTTGTCCAGCCGTCTCTTCCGTTGAAGATTTTTCATTCACCGACAAAGCTCAGTCTCTGTGTTCTGACACCTGAAGAGCTCTTTGAATTTTCTTTTCCGATGGACTTGTTCATAATCTCCTCTCACACACACACACCTCACTTCTTCTTATATCTTATCCTTCTCATTCATTTTTCCCCCTTCAATTTTTCCAGCTCTCTGACTTCGACTGTTTGTCTCTCTGTCTCCTTCAAACAGTCTCATCCCTAGTGAGCACTAAGTGGCTCTGGCTCCACCAGACAGTCTCCCACTGCAGTTACTTATTTGGTACAGGACCGATTTTCCCAGGCTCATCTGAACTCTCTGTGTTTGTGTGTGTGTTCGTACTGTATGTGTCTCTGCCTCTCCCTCTCTGTCTATTCCCTGCATCATTACTGACCTCAGTGGCTTGTAGCCAAGTATTTGTGTGTGTATATGCCTGTTTGTGTATGAACGTGTGGGTTTGTGTGTCTCTGATAGGACTATGGTGGTAACGCTGTGCACTATTTAGACCTCACTTTGCACTCTGTTTCTACCCTTCACCCTCTTTCCCGTCTTGCTTTAAGTCCTGCCTCTCCACTTCATTCATAAGTGTTTTTTTCCCTCCTTTTGTAAAAACTTTCTCGTGTCTTTATCACTTTTCTTTTTTGAGCATCGGTCTTATCTTTTCTCTGTGTGTGTGTGTTGAGGTGTCAGATGATGTCTTACTGTCTTTTAGAGCTGTCTTGGTATCAAACCTCAAAACATTTTGATACATTCTGAAATCTCACTTAGATTTGCACTCCTCTGTAGTCTTTATCTGTGATCAGACAGTTTCTGATGAAAATTATGGCTGCTTAAATGTAGAACAAATATAATATTTGACAAGTCTCGCTTTTTTTCTTAAAGGGATAAAAAAGTTTTGTAGAAATATATTTGCATTTCTCAAAAAGGTGAGGTATTATTTTGTTTAAGTTAGAACTTAAAGGATTTGTTGATTAATTGATTGGACAATTGACATTTTGATAATTGATTAATCATTTAAGTTGTCTGAACAAAAAATGACAAAAATTTGGTGGTTCCAGCTTCTAAAACGTGAGGATTTGTTGCTTTTTCTGTTGTTTATTTTTGTAAACTTTTTTTTAAGCTGTTGGTCAAACAAAACAAGACATTTCAATATGTCTCTTTTGGATCGGGACATTGTGATAAGCATTTTAATTATTTTCTAACATTTTATAGATGAAACGATGAATGAATTAATTGAGTTTATAATTAGCAAATTAATTGATATTGAAAACAATCATTAGTTGCAGCCCTAGTTTTAGTATTGGTTCTGCAATTCAAGTGTCTTATTGGTATTGTATTGAACATTGTCACACAGTTCCACTCCAAGTCTTGTTTGAGTGCATGAAATGGTTAAAGGACTGCTACAGCTCTGCAATACTAGTTCTTTCAATATGCTTTTAGGGGGAAATTCAAATGATAACAGTGAAATGAGTCACTCACTGTGTAATGTAAAGCAACCTACTAACTTACTGCTGTGTAATCCTATGACAAATGTGTGTTAGTGTTGCCTTTTTCCTCCCTTGTTGATCATGTTTATGTAGTTCAGGAGACCCCGGGGGCCCATGTTTCACTGTATAATGTCACTACTGGCTACTTTTCCCATTGGCCTGGCTGGGAAATGACTCATTTTAAACCCTGGTTTTAGATCCAGCGGGGCTAATAATAAACCGTTTACATGTCTGTTGGGCACTGATGTCATAGCAGCAGAATTGCGCTGCAGCATTGCTGTGCATTCATTTGATTGTAGGAGTATGGCAGGTCAGTAAGCTCATTTTGTTGTCTGTTGACCTTAGTGGCTGGAGTGTCTCAGAATTACTTCTTTCATTAGCACTGTCATTATTTTACCAGCTAACTTGATTTATAGCATCGACTGGGACATTACTGTAGACCAAGACCTCTGTTGCAATCTTTGTTTATGAAACATGTTCAAAAGTTCACTTCTATTTCTCACCCTGCCCCCAATCCCTTTCTGTCCCCCTCTTCTCCACTCCTCCAGTGGTTATCCATGGGATTTGGTTCTACGATAAGCAGGACTGTCAACGCATTGCCCAGAGGATGAAAATGTAAGTACTTGCATAACTGTGAGCTCTATTTATATAGTACTTAAAGAAAACGCATATTCAATGACATGACAGAGAGTACTTGTGGACATTAACGGTTCTGCATCTGGGATTTATAGGTTTAAAGATAAAGTAATAGTTTTAACTGGAAATATGTACTTCACTTTACAGCTTGTCACTATGATTTGCACAAATTTCTGAAAAAACGTGGGTGTAGTTACATGGAATATTGTTTGTGCGCAGTTTGACTCAGCAGGAGCAGGTCCTGGCTCAGTCTCAGGGTGGTTGGCTGTCCCCAGCAGGAGGAGGAGGAGGAGGAGGAGGAGGAGGAGTAGTAAGAGGAGGAGGAGGAGGAAGAGTAGGAGGCGGAGGAGGAGGAGGAGGAGGAGGAGGAGGAGGAGGAAGTGAAGGGAAGGCAGTAGATATCATCCAGATGCTGACCAAAGCACACACAGAGTATGACAAGGTAGGACATACCAAAGATCCTGAAGGCTTTTTTGGGGGGGAAATATAATAAAAAAGTCACTTATTGTCTCCCTCTCTATCTCATTTCCTTGCTTCACATTTCTCTGTTTTGTTCTCTCCCTTTATGTCTCTACTCAGGAGAAGTCTACTTCAGAGCCAAAGGAGATTGGCGGCAGCAGCGTTCTTTACGGAAACCCCAACCTGATCAAACCAATACCTGTTAAACCGAGCACTCAGGTAAAACACCCACACCCACTTCCTATTTAAGTCCAGTGTTTTATTCAGTACATTGGCCTTTAAAGACATTTGCAGTTAGCCTGATTTGTTTAAAAATACTTCAGAATTAACTGCAACATAGTTGGTTCCCCTTGTTCTGTCTTCTCATACTTGCTGCTCTCCTTCCCTCTCTCTTCTCTGATTGTTCCTTTCAGGACAGTGAAGGTGCTGAGCCCAAGTCTCTCTCTCTGGCCACTCTGTTCGGCTCTCAACATCTCCACTCACCCAAACCTGAGCCAGTCTCTCCATTGGCTGCCTCTGGGACAGGGTCATCAACAGGGAAAGTGGTCCGCCCACCTGTTGCCCGCACGCTGACCTACGATACCACATTGGGATCTGGCCGAAGTGTGGCATCTGGGTGTTCAGATGTTGTCGGGGGCGTGCTGCAGAGTTCCACTGCTGCCCATCAGCAACAGCAGAACCAGCAGCAGCACTGCCCAGCCATCCAGAAGCTCATGCCAGTACAGAGAGACGCCGGGGGGATCGGAGGAGTCCTTCAGACTGTGTCTGAGTCCCCGGAGAACAGGCTGTGTGACAACGGGGTGCCCCTGGAGCATCACCACCACCATCATCATCTTTACCATCACCAACAGCACCGTCATCATCACCATCAACAGCAACAGCTTCAACCCGACCCAATCAAGAGACTTTTCCAAACCCAGCCACCTCCTCCCACCTCCACCTCCTTCTCTGTTGCTCCTCCTTGTTGCTCCATCCCCCCTCCTCTGCAGCAGAACCCCCTTCTCTCCGCCCAGCCCATAATAGTGGATTCTGTGTTATGTTCCCACCTTCAAGCGCAACAAAGTCAGCAGCTGTTTTTCAGCCTACCTAAGCCTCAACCAGAAGCCCAGCACAGCCAATCAGCTTCAACCGCACAGGGAACAGGTGGGTAATTTTTTATGCTATCAGTATGATGCCAAAAACTACAAGTGTCCCACATACACCTTTCCACTAATATGTAAAAAGAGTTGTATTATATAAATCATAATCATAAATATATTGTAATTAGAAGAAATAGCTATTCCATCAGTCAATAAATTATGTTTTCCTCTGCTGTGCCAGGTTTGCTGCCATCTCAGGTGTCCAATGACCAAGGTCTTCATCCTACACAAGGTACGAAACACGTTACTATACCTGAAAATGCTTACAGCAGCTGTAATCAGTATCCTAATATTGTCAACGGATCACATGATGATTTGTATATGAGAGGATTTGCTCGTAATGACCCACAGAGAATTATCACCAGACTACACTTCCTCTCTCTCAGCTCTAGGGAGCGTTTGAGCTTCTCTCAGGTTATTGTTTTGGTTTTACAGTCCATATAAAATAGTTCTAATCATCGGGTCCCTCATTCTGTCTCGTTAGGTCTGTCTTCCCAGATGCCTGGTGTGGTGTCACCCCACGAACTCCTCCAAAAGCTCCAGCTGGTCCAGCAAGAACAAAACCTGGCTTCCCATGATTCCCCTCGGCTCGGCCCAGTGCTGGCCCCTCGATTCCTGGGGCCCACTCAAAATGAAGGTGCTGGCTCAACTTTAGGCCCAAACCAGACCACAGCAGGTCAAAAAGCTGCACTGCAGTTTCAAGTAAGCATTGTGTACACTGTTAGCAGTGGCATTTGACTCCTTTACTATTTGTATTCCTTTTCATTGTTATGGTGCTGAATCTGATGAAAAATAGATAATAAATAATAGCTATTGATCTCTTATAGAGTTGTAAAGTAATATGGTATTTGTATTTTTTGTTGTGGGAAAAATCAAATCAGAAGTGTGCATGAATATAGACATAACAAAAGTGTTGACACTCATCCCTAAATACTGTGAACAGCTTTGAAGGAGTACTAATAACTATCTTGCCTGTCAAGGTCATCTCCCCCCAGCGAATACCAGCCACCGTGGCCCCAACCCTGCTCCTCTCTCCCAGCGTATTCATTCACTCAAAGTCTAGTGGCGGGTTGTCAGTGGTTGCCCAGGACAGCAGCCCTGCCCCCTCAACCCTGTCCAGACCCCCGCTGCAGAAGGAGATCCGAGTTCTGTCCAAAAGCCAGCTCCAAGCCACCCTGCTGCATCTGGTCCAGGTAAAATTAATAACAAATACTAAAACATGTAGATAAAACATGACAGACAGTCAGAGGTGGCTTATATTGTGACATTTAAAAATGCCAGACATGGAATGGGCAGTCTACCCAGTTGCAGCTTGTGTCATTAATATAATATGTGATGTTCTCTGCGATGTATTTCAGACTGACAGCTCATTCCTGGACACCATCTATGAAGCTTACATCAGCCGCTTTACTAACAACTCCAGCAGCAAGTACTGATGACTCTTCACACCCTCTGTCTATGCATACACCCTCTCCAGAGCAGCGAGTCTCATTCTTACACCTAATATGGATGTGCCACTTCCTCCTCGGAATCTCCCCACAGACTTAGACCACAGCCAGTCAGCCTGACTGTTTTCACTTTAAACCAGGTTTCTCTAGTTGCAAAAAAAAAGCTGTAATGACAACTTCTAAATGTGTTTGTTCTCATATCAAAATTACAGTATTTTTTTAGCCTGTGAAACAACGTCCTCTTATCCTAGACTCCCTTGTTAGTCCCATCTCTCGAACTTATAACCACTTATTTTTGGAATGAATGTGGCACAATCATACAGTCTTGACTTTACCTGTAGTTAAGGTGAAAATCTAGCCCACAGTATATTCTAGTTCGCTGTCAGTGAAGACAAAATATGCTTTTCCAAGTAGTTTGAATTTAGTAGTAACCTGCACTATTTGCTTTCACCAAGTGTAGCCATGTAGCATTTTATTTGATTTTTAATTAGTTTTATTTGCTCCTTCACAATTGTCAAACACCAGCGAGCCCACTGGGCTTTAACAAACAAAAAAAGTCTTCCTAGTCTAAGAACTAGTGATGAAAGACGTGCTCAAACTGGCTTGATTTATAAAATGAAATGTAAAACATGTTAAACATGTTTTGTTTTCTGTACATTTGGAAAAGTATGTTTGAATGTTGTCGGAATGTGTTGGATTTAAAATAGACAGTTCTTTTAAATTAAGTTCTTATTAATTTGCTTACGAAAGAATTTATAAGTAAGTATATTTTACTATCCAAATGCTTTTAAAATGATTGAAATGATACCTTGTCATTTTGAAATTGTCTTTTTTCTTTGGTCTGTATTTTAGTTAACTGAATGTTGCGACGAGGCTTGTCAACATGAAACGGATGCAAGTTGTTCACAAGGATGAGTTAGCCTGCAGCAGGCTACAGTATATTCTCTTATTTTTAATATGTAATGCTAACTATGCTAACTGGCGGCTTTTCAAGCCACATAAGTGTGTCTGTGTTTTAAAGGACCAGTGTGTAGGATTTAGGGACATCTAGCGGTGAGATTGCAGATTGCAACCAACTGATAACCTCCCTGGTTTGTTTGTTCTGGGCCACTGTAGAAACATGGTGGGCTCCGTGGAAGAGGACCCCTATGTAGATATAAAGGGCTCATTCTAAGGTAACGAAAACAAAGTGATTCTTAGTTTCAGGTGTATATACACTAATGAAAACATACTTATGAATGTTATATTCCATTTCTGCCAATAGATTCCACTAAATCTTACACACTGGTCCTTTAAGAGAGAAAAACAGTTTCTTCCACAGCACTTTTTACATTTAGTAGTGCTTTGTTGGTCTTTTTCTGCCATTTTTGGATATTTTTTTTATTATAAAGAATTCAAAATGACATGGTATCCATCCAACTTGAAAAAACAAGGAAACTACAGGAGATTGTCAACCTGCACTACCTCACAGAGAGCTAGTTCAGAGGTGGACCTGTGTTTTTACTTAGTGGCAAATTGACAGTGGATATCATTGAACAGCTTTAAAGGTTAAATATTCCAGTCAGGATTTTTTTTTCTGATCATCAAAAGGGATTTCATGATTTACAGTAAAGTAAAACTATTGACAACGGTTTATCCCACTGAAACATAGCTGTTTAGCCCACTTTTTTTCTGGCAGAGCTGCTGTTGTAATAGAAAATGTAATGATTTTGTATTCATGTCACAGTTCCTGAATATTCTCCCTGCCAAACAAAACAATTTACACAAATCCCCCTCAGGTAAGACAATGTATTGATCAGACACTTTGTCTTCAAGTGAATGATTATATGACAAGTTTTATTGATGGTGAATCCAGTTGAGTAAATGATGGCTTGGTTAAATAGAGATTTTTAAAAAAGGCAACAAAGAAGGCACATAAATCTTTCTGATTCAGACTTCACAGGTGTTTTTCTAAGCCAGGATGCAGCACATTTCCAAGACACTGTCATGCTACATGTTCTGTATAAAAAGCCCTTTCACCCTCAGTACAACAGAGAAGTCAGTCTGTAAAGTGTTTAATTTTGTCAGAATCAGGGTTTGCAGCTTGTGTTTAGCTCATGTGCTACACTCATACAGACCCAGTCTTTACAGTAGCTGCCTGAGAGAACACAAAAACAGCAGAAAATACATTTCAGAGAAAAACAGAATATTTTTTTCCTATTTTTGTACTCAAGAAGCAAAATGTATCGTTCTCACAGTGTAAATAACCAGCATGTAATGTTACAGTTAAATGTACAGCTAAAATATAGATTATCATTCATTGTTATACAACGCATCTACAGTTATTTGCTGTTTTTTTTTTTTACTTCTAATTCAAAAGATATCATCCATAATCCTTTTTTAAAAAAAAAAATGCATTGTCATTTAAAAATATTATCAGACATTGGAATGTTAATGGAAACATTTCTACACAAGTTTAATTTCTTTTTGTCGGGAATGTTTTGCTCTTGCATAAACTGGAATATATTTTAATTGGATATTAAATCTTCTCAAACTGCCTCCGACTGTGTTTTCTGTTTCCTCGTATGGATTTGCATGGCTGAATGGTTTTATGATTGGCATTATTTTTCAAGATGTATGCAGTCGCAAGTAGCGCTGATCATAGGTAAGGTACACTCATTATTGCTTTAATGTCACATCATTGTGCTGTTTTTTGTGCCAGAATCAATAGTGTAACATAATCTCAACAGCGATTAATCAACTAGTTTTTACACACCCAGCAGTATTGAAAGACCTTGCCCAATTAACTCCAATAGTCTTTATACAACATTAGTTTTTCCAATATTAAATTGCTCCCTGTGTTTGTTGCACTTGACTGAGCACACAGCACAGACCATGAAGCCGAGTGCTGACACTTAGGTGTTAAATTGACAGAAGATGGAGCTTTCACATTTGTTACAGAATTAAAGAGGAGAGGGCAGGCGACCTGATAGCCTTAGAAAACATTTTCTACCCAGCTGAGACAACAAACTCAATGCACCATTTAGTAGCTTTTGTCGATCAAATCACATGATCTTCCTCAGCAGATGAAGCAGCGACTAAATGGACCTTGTGGTGAGAGTTTTTTCCTGTTTCCTTTTAAACCTCAGTATGGATGAGAAGTCCTTGAAGTGCTCAAAGATAGGATAAGATAGAAAGTGATAGGATTGAAAGCAACAGAACAACTAAATGGACCTTGTGTTTAGTCTTCTCAACTGCTGTTTCAAAAGTGTCTGTGAGCAAAGCACTGAACCCCTCCCAGCTACAAATCAAACAAAAGAGAACGAAAAAACAGCAAAGTGGAGGAAAGGAATCTAATTTGTAAGAAGTCTGGGTATAAGTTAGGGAAATGTATTGAATTATTTTGTTATTAATCAGTCTTTGAAATTAAATCTTTGGGACTGACATCACTGCGTCATCACTGAAAAGATCCACACAGATCATCTATGTGCTTAAAACTTTCTTCAATCACTACAAAACTGCCTTTACTACAGACATTGTGGCAACACCAATGCAAGAAATGTGTGTATCCTTTTTATTTTGATCTACTTTTCCTCACTTATTAATATTCTGATGAAAACTACAGAATGTCTTCAACAAATATTCCACTAAGAAAGACGTTGGAGCACAGAAGCTCATTCTTGACCCTTTGGGAACAGTTATGTAATAAAATAATAGAAATAATCACATTTTTATCTGTTGTTTTTACTTGTTTTTTTTTTCTACTTCAGCCAATTGTTTGCTTCATGTTTTCTTCTCATTGTGAGTAAAATGGACAGATAACATGGTTCTTGGTTTTCTGTGCATGACAAACTCTATTTCAGTAAGCACGTTTTTATTAATTAGTGTTGTTGTCATCAGTGCTGTTAATGGCTCCCTAATAACAGCTGGGAAAACTGGTAGGAAACAGTGTGAAGTGATCGGAGGCCAGTCAGTCTACTGCCCCCTTTTTTGTTGTAGTGGGGGGGCAATTTGGCTGCCTCTCCCTCCGTCCCTTCCTTCCTTCCTGCTTCCTGTCCGAGGCCAACGTCATGGTGTCATACATCGTAATTAACATTACAGTAGCACATGCTGTTATACAAAGAAGACAGACAAAAATGTATATTTGAGAATGCCATAGCAACTTCATACTGTTATTATTACAATTATCATGTAGTTAAGACCTCAAAATCTTGTATTTTTAGGAATCACACACACACAAAAACACACACATTGTTTCCTCAGAGACTCAGAGGTTCCAGACCATTGGTTTAGCTGATGGAGCTAAAAGTAAGGGCTGACTATTAGCGCTGGCTTAGACTAATCAATGACTTGTGGTTGATGTGTGTGTGTGTGTGTGTGTGTGTGTGTGTGTGTGTGTCCATGGCCAGAGAGGCGGGGTCTTCAGTTTGTACAGTGAGTTGGAACCACTTTTGCTGCCGCTGTAATCTCAGATGGAGGATGTTGTGAGGTTGTCTGCAGTATCTTGTTTCTCTTTGCAAGTCCAAGAGTTGAGTACTAACATTTTTGTAATTGTTTTTTTGGTTTTGGTTTGTTTATTTTTTTTATTATCTTTTAATCTTTGTCCATACATAAGAGTTATCCTGAGTTCAAACCTGCATTTTAAGAAACATTCTTCTTATCGTTTTTTTTTTTTTTCAGTTTCCTATGCTCAGACCTCGGAGCTGCCAAACTAAAACTTGGGGAGTTTGAACCATAATTAGGCTCTGCAGATGCACAGGTGAGTGACACTGCTCGGAGGGTTTTCTGGCACTTTATACTGCAGGGTGCTACGTGATGTTTGAATATCATAGTTAAATATATCAATATTTTCTTTGTTTATGTGATAAAAAATGGAATACACATGTAAAAATGACAAAATACTGGAGACTTTAACATGAATTAATTAGAAAAATACATTAAATATAGGTAAAATATACATTAGTGTAAGAAAAGAAAAGGCTGGAATGCTGTAAAACCAAAGATATGACCGGACTGGATAAATGAGGCTAAATTACAGGCAAAAAGAAGAGAAAAAAAACCACCAACCTCACTTTGGTTCTGATTTTTATGCAGGTTGCAAATGTAGACAGAACTTAAATATTGTTTTGTTAAACCTTGTGTTTTTGAAGTGGTGATTTATTGGCTTTACTCTTCATCAATTCAAACAGAAGTGAAACTACATGGCAGTTCAGTGTGATTATCAGACTACCACTGCTGTACTAAGACATTCAGTTACTGGACTATGAAGAATTTGTTACGATTATTCACTGTACTTAAGGATTTTTACCAAGCAGCAACCAGATCTGGCTAAAGATGCTATTGTAAATAATTGTTCTGCTGGACATCTATTTTGGGAATAAACCATTTGAAATTCACTCCTTCATTTTCACTCCCCACTTGATGCAATCCCAGCATGCACCAGGCAGGAGGAAGGACAAGGAGGCACAATGTGCAATTTCCAAATTTTTTAAGAATTTAGTGTTTATTTATATGCCTCTTACTTGGATTTGTGGAGTGGTGGTTGCTGGGCTTTAAAAATTCTTCTTCTTACTTTATTTTAAGTGAAATTCCACTTTTCTTGATAGAAGAATCAAGAGTTCATCCATGTTGGGGGGAGGACTAAGAGTTCATCCCCTTCATCAGTGATCTGGGTCAGTGGGGGAGGAGGAGTCCTGCAGCTGTTACACACTGCTGGTGTGTGCGCATGGATATACATGTACACGTGTGTGTGTGTGTGTGTGTGTGTGCTTATGTGTGTATATGTCACAGTTAGTCTCTTAACTGTTTATGTTATTAATCCGAGCTCTTTCTGCGTTTTCTGCAGCATTACTGCTTTGTGTGCCAGATTCTTTCACTGTATTTTCATTTCCATAAGTGAGCAGATGTTTTTCTATGTGCGTGTGTGTGTGCACATGCTTACTGGTATGTGTGTGCAAAGGCATATCTGGGAATGTTAGCTATTTACTGGTTGTGTGTGTCTGATATGTGTATTAGTGCATGTGCATGTCTGTGTTTGTGCAGATCTGTCTGTGTGTGTCCTTGATATTTAGTTAATGGTGCTCCCAGCAGGAGACAACCCCACCTGAGCTTTAGATGTCATTTCAACATCATGTCTCTGTTGTAGCTCTTGTATGATTCAAAATGTCCTTTGGCCTGTGTATTGACACAGATTAGAGACTGATGTAAACATCAGCAAGACTAAATGTCTAAAGCCATACTTTTAGCTATAATTCTAATTGTATGTACAGTTTATAATTCAAAGGTCACTAGTGGGGGAAAAAAATTGGCCTGTAATGTAAAATGTAAAATTTTGCTCAGCTGACCAACCTTTCTACAATGCTAGATTGGCTAAAAATATGCATCAGAAAAGTCTGCAGTATTTTTTCAGTCTGCAGGATGAAGCCAGTGAGATTGAATGTACCTGAAAAATTTGGTTCGCAGCAGTTAGAGGTGCAGTGAAGTGATGCAGATGGCCATCTGAATAGTGGAAAAAGTCATACGGCCAGATGATTCATCCTTCACAACAAACATAATTTCTTATTAATATCTAATTTCATTTTTTCCAGGTCTATACAAGTGTTGTGCAGGCAGATCCACGGAGATCAACAGAACATTTAAACCTCTGTTTAGGTAAAATTAATTATCAGATAAATTCATGGTCACAGTTGTCTTCAGACATGTAACTGACGCAACTTCATGTTTTCTTAAATAAGGAAAGAACCAGATGCAGTAAATTGTGTATGTAATATAAGTCGAATTTACTGAGTTTTTAGGCAAGACAACTTTATATATATATCTATAGCTATAGCTTCATACCCAGGGCAATTCAAAGTGCTTAACAGAAAATGAAATAAAAGAATATTATAGCAAGAACAATAGAAATTATTACATGAAAACACCAATGTGAGGATAATGAAATAACCATTAGAGCATATCAAATTAAAATAAATAAAACATTTAAGACTGAATATTAACAGTATGTAAACACACATGTAAAAGCATGATAGAAATTAAAACTATGTAAACACATAAAACACATGTCTAGTAACAAAGGCACTTAAAGTGACTGTGCTAATGTCTAAGTTAGTGTTGCAGTACGGTGTGTGTTTGTGTGTGTGTGTGTGTGTGTGTGTGTGTTTGTGTGCGGCAAGGCAATGACAGTCCACTAGATGTCTCAATCTGTTTAAATTAGAAACTTGTATCAGTCAAACCTCCACAATTCACAGGATTCCCTGCCACTACAAGTTGTTTTTAGATGTATCCTATACAACCATGCTATTCTTGTTCCTTTTCTTTTCTCTTTCTCTCTTCACTCTCTTCTTCCTCCCATCCTCGATTACCCATTTTTCTCCCATCTTCTTTTTGCTCCTTTTTCTCTCCTCCTCATTTCTGTCTTTCACCCCACTCCTCTTTCATGACAGACACTGAATTCATACTACAGCCACCTTTTCCTCTATCCATAGAGAAAGATAAAGCAAAATAAAAGAAATAGAAAGAAGAAGAGAGAAAAAGTAGGTGAGGAAAAGCCTGATGAGGATGATGAAGAGGTGAAAGAGGGAGAGAAACACAAGTAGGAAGAAAAAAAAGCAAGACTAGAAAGACAGTAGGTCAAAGAGCATTAGAGAAAAGATAAAGGCAAGAGAAAGAGATAGTGTTGGTGTTTATGTGTGTGTGTGTTAGAGAGAGAGAGAGCCAGAGGGATGGAGAGAGAAAAGGAGGGATGGAGGGAGGAGGGGTTTAATCCTGCCTGGATTATGGTATAAACTGGTCCTACAGAGCAGGAAGAGATCCGCTAGAGAGAGAGGAAGTCCCTCTATCTCTCCATCCATCCATCACTCCATCCGTCTTACTCTCCGTCCGGCAGCGCATTCATCTCCCAGCGCTGCGTGATTTTGGTTTTGCATCCATGAGGTCAGCAGAATGGACGGCAGAAAAACCTAATTGCAGCAGGAATCCTTTTGGGAATATATGTATGTGTGTGTGTCCAGTCTGGGAATACCACGCTGCCTGAGGAGGGAACTCTTGTGAAGTGCTCCAGGACGTCCCAAGTCTTTGCAATCATCGCTCTCCTTTTTTTTTTTTTTCCCCCAGCATCCCGTAGATCCAAGAGCGGGAGCATGGGGGGCGAGAAGTGGATGATAGGAGGAGTAGAAATAGGATTAAGAGGCGTGAAGAGGGAGGTGTAGGAATATGGCGAGATTCTGTTGTGACTCCTGGTGTGCAGAAGTGACCTTTGACACCGGAGACAAGAGCTTTCTAGACTCTTTTGTACACCGTTGTATCCAGTTCAGCTGACATCAAATCATCAGTCAGACACTTTTTATCCATTTTATTTGTTATCAGTCATATTTGAACTTAATTTCCAGACCCACATGCCTCAAAGGAATAGTTTGACAACATGACCTAGAGAATAATCTCCGGTGACACCTGAAATGACTTGAGGAAGTATTTTAATCTTCCTGCAACCTACTTTTTGGCTCCAGCTTGTGTTTCTTTGAAATTAGCAACCTGTTTTTCTGGACAGCACATGGGATAGTTTCAATCTTTTGGTCACACAGGAAAACAACTCTTTAAGTCTTTCCACTTAAAGATTGTGGGTTCTCGGAATAATTCCTAGAAGCCACCTAGAGACCTAAATCTGTGGCTGCTTTTAGGATGATATCCTCTCTCTGTCGCTTGATGTCCCTCACCTGAGCAAGTCTCGGACTGTTACAGATTGTCTACATAACACTATGGATAATTTTATATTGTAGACTGCTCAGTCTTAAAGTGTCTGGACAGTCTCAGGATTTGAAGTACACATGAATGTATTTCAGAAGGCTGTGGATTGGACGTTTACAGTTCCGTAACGCTTACTTTACCAGGCAAGTCGACAAAAAGTGTTGCCTTTTAGGGCTGAGCATGATCTGTATTTTCCCAGACAGAAACGTGTGTGTTAGAGTTCCCTCTTGTCTGACAAATGTAATTCCAAAATTAGAGAGATGATGTCCATCTGGCCCAAAAAGCTGCCCAAAAGTAGATTAAATTTGGTATTTCTTAAGGAGAAGAATTAGTTGAATTTGTAGTTTTACCACATGCACAGACATGGTTTTCTTATCTAAAAAAATGTAGAATTCTGAAGATTAACTATTTAAAGTTAAATATCTGTAATGTAGTATCGTCAGTATCTGTAATGTGTAGTAAGTGTTTCATTATGAACATGTAATGTCAATCTGCACATTTTCATTTACAGTCATCATCACTAACCTAATTCCTATCCAGAGCAAACATGCTTACAAAAACAAAATGGACAAAACTAGCATACAGCATTGCACACTGAACAAAAAGGTGTCATCAGGGTTTTTACCCAGTGACATGACAGTCACAGCTACTTCATTACACCTGTAACACTTCCCTCTTCTGTTTGCACTGTGACCTGAGCATGTGTAATCTCACTTTGCGCTGTCCTAATTTCATCCTTTTCTCTCGGGGGGCCAGCGTGCAACAATCGCTGGACTGATGCAGATTGCAGCAGCTGCAGGGATGAACCGCTGGAGCTGGGGAAACACTGGGAATGCCAGAAAGCCGGAAAGAAGTGGGCCGCACCAAGGGAGGCTGATGATGCTGCTGTGGATTATCCTCTCCAGCTCACTGTGCCTGATGGTCGAAGGCCAGATGAAGATCCCACCAGAAACGTGAGTACAGTTTGACTAGAAAACCCCTGAAGCACCTCCAGGGTCTGAACCACCAGGAGGAACCATGTCAGCCAGTTATAAATACTGGAAGAAAATACACATTTTTTTGCATTTGGTTGCACAAAACTAACAAAAGGCACAAATGCAGATCATGTAGGCTTTCTGAGAGACAAATTTGCATATGAGCATTTCACAAGCTACATACATTTTTAACCCATTAAACTTCATTCAAATTTGCAAATATTTGATAGCTTATAGATGTGCACAACCTTCATTCAAAGGATCATAACTGGACTTGATTTGTCCAACCTTTTCACAAATTTTATCAAGGTGTAAAAAACAGTAATAGGTGAAATAAATGTAAATCTGCAAAGACCCTGTATTCATCTGATAGGATACTATTGTTTTATGCACCTGTGTGTCCTTACACACAATGGGCTGCCATTCAATGGCAAATACAGGCTTTGTACTCTATTAAAAAACATTACATCAACAGTTGTATCAGGTAATTTCTGTGTGGACACCCTGGCAGGTGTACATGCAGCGTTACCCTTCTTAAAGCCACACGTTGGACGGATGAGTCAATATTGTCCTTCGTATTTTGGCTGATTACTCAACACAGATACATATGGGCCATCTGGGCACCTGTGGGGTATAGCAACAGTAACCTGCCAAACTATGCTACAGCCTTTCTTTGTGCCTGAGGTCTCATCAGTGTGTCGGCTAAATAAGATGACATTGATGTATAAATATTCCTCTTAGTGTGACAATACAGGCTTGTTGTTGCATTTTAAAAAGACCTCCAGCGCTGAATGCTAGTAATCTTGACTCATGTGGCTTGTAATTCTGTCTCAGAAATGAATCACTTATGATTTATTTCTTACAAAGAATGTTTTTTACACAAGGGACATAAAATGACTCATAAGGCCAAATGTTTTTTAGGCACACACCAGATTTACTTTGTAAAATAAGTGGTCAGTTTTTCCTAAGCTTGACTTTTCTTCGGGGAAATGAAATGCTGTGTTTGTTTGTTCTCCAGAAACCAGACGAAGCTCTTTTCCCTGAACAGTTTTCAAACCTCCTGCTGACCAAAAAACACTAACAGATCAATGCAGTGCTGTCAGTCCACAATAAGCTATTAACACTATGTGTGTGTGAGAGAGTGTGTGTGTTAGTGGAAGTGGTAGAGAGGGACAACGAAACTCAGAGACAAATACACAGAATTTTGCTAGTACACTTGCACTTGAGTATACGTTTTGTGTGAGTCTCGTCTTTATACATCATGGGGAGTTTGTGCTGTCACCAGGCAGGCTGGTGTGACTGACGGAGATTAAAGCTCCAGGGAAGCAGAGTTCAGCAGGCCGACACAGGTCACTGAGCCCAAAGTGCTTCACTCTGGCTGGGGAAGATTTGGCAGCAGCGCCCCACAGGCTGTGGAGGTTAGCCGGGCCATGACTGGAACATTTCAGGCCAAGCAGGTCACATCTTTAGCCTCTGAGGGAACGTTGCTCTGCTGCCATGAGGAACTCATTCAATTTTTTTAAACAACAGCCCATAAAAGAAACAACACCAGCCCATACCCAAAAAAAGGCAGTTATTCCTTCTCGGAATAAAGAAAACAAAATCATACTTTCTGGGTCAGTGAAAACACTTAAGTTTTCTTTGTTTCACTGTGAGCAGCTGCTGCATTTTGTCCTTGTTTTCTAACCTGCTTTGGCTTGTCTATAGTGCTTTAGCCTAAAGCGACATTTGTGCATTTTAACAGCATTATATTACTCTACATGGAGTGCACATACAGATACTGGTTGCAATTTCATATAACCTGCAAAAAGGCAATACATTTAAATAAAGTATATTTTTCCTGTCAAAAAAAGCAGAAGAATCTGCTGATTGGATGACACATTTCAAGTCAACAGTCAAAAGAGTCTTTAAAAACAGAACAAAAAGCTATTTAAACCGATGCCAAGAAGAATACAGAACTCTCTGTTTCTTAGCACTTCCACATTATGAATGATTACGTTTTAGAATGAACACACATTCTTATTTTGGAATGAACATATCAACAAGTCAACAAACTATCAGCCAGCTTCGAGTACCGAGGCTGGCAGGATAGCCGTGACAACCCTGCCTGCTAACTAGCAGCGAGCTGGCTGACTCCCCATAGGTTGAGCCATCTGTCACATCCTGTCTACTCTCTAACCTTCATTGCCTTACCATGACTGCATTCACATGGAGGATTTGTAGAACTACTGTATGTTATTGAGCACTGAATAACCTTGTGACCCGGCGGACTGGCAGCTTTTACTGTTTTCTTCACAGTAATCTGTAATCTGTTATCGGTGAATGCAGGGTAACCTTTTAACATGATTGGCTTCATGCTATCATGGTCACTTCAATACTCTGTCTTATTAGCCCTTATTTTTTAAGCAAGATAATTTGGACAGAGGATGATTGTTATCAGTTCTGGCAGTGAAATAAGTTCAAATATTATTTGTTCCACAATCTTTCAGCAAAAAAAAAAATATTCTAAAGGGAGAAAATTATGGGTTTTACAGTTTATTACAATGTAACTATTTTCTGAAGGAGCACACACTATATCAGAAACTGTGGCAACTTATCTAAAACAGTAAGATGACACGGCTGTTCTAGCAGTGAGTAATGAGCAAGTTATTTGCCAAAATGTCTGTTAAATATTCTAATAGGCATCACTTTCTACTTTCAACAGTTTCTACCATAATAAAGAGTTTATAAGTTATAACTAATGGCTTTGATTGGTGAGATTGGACCACTTACCTTCTGGAAAAGGGCTGCAGAGTATGTGGGCCAAAATATATTTATTCATAACTTATTAAACATGTATTAATGGATTACCAACAACAGCAATATTACCAATAGAAGGGATACACACTGGCTAAAGAGAACTTTCACAACCTGTCAAACCAAAATATTTTATTATTGATGGCTTGTAAGTGATTTATAAAGCATTCATACATGATTTATTAACCCTTAATGAATGTATTAGTTACAATTTATGTATAAACACTTTACAAAAGGTATTAGAAAGTCAGTGCACTGTTTTTGTGCATTTTGCGCTATCAATCACCAATCATGTTTCCCTCTGTGTCCAGTGTGCAGCAGTGGGCTGTATCCTTTGGCAAAGAGATAGCTGTCCTGTCGGCTAGATACTCTGGAGCTAGACTACTACAGAAGGTAAGAGAGAGAGAGATGTACACATTAACCAATACAGACACCTACACACACACATATGCATCTGCCAAAACTGCAGCTACACAAACAGATACATATAGTATACACACAAAATTAAAATGTTTTCCAAGGCATTTGCTCTATTTAAAGTGTTTTGAGGTGAATTAAGATGCGTCATATTGTGTTTCAAGTAATTTTCCATTTCAGACAGACAAACCAGTAACATTGAAGGTGAGGGGATGATGGTAATGGTGGAGATATATACCCTTTGATTGATCATCACTCACATATATGGCCATACCAGAGTATGTACATGTATAGAGGGGGTTGCTTGTTGTCAAACTACATTACCCAGTATCAGTATATTATCACCTATGTAAAGTTGCACTGTACACTAGTTGGACCTCACAATAATGGCTGATCATGATTTTCACTGCCAAAATGTGTCAATTTACAAGGTGGCTGGAAGCAAAGACAACACAAAGAAACAAGCTTACATACAGAGAAGCAAACATGCTTTACTGTAAGAGAGACAGTTGGATATATATAACACATGACATCATCATATCAGACCGAGACAGGAAAGGTCTGTATTCATCTGTTCTCCCCCTCCCCTGTACTCCCATCAGCCAATGGGAACATGACTGACTGGCATACATTTGCTGTACAACATCTGCACATGGCCCAGAGATCATTTTGATGACACACTTAATTCAAAAACGCACACACACACGTACACACACATGTACACAAACATAATAATATGCCAACATACTGAAGCCCGTTGAGCTGTGTTCATGTCAATTGAATTGAGGAAAAGATCTCTTCATTTTTGTGTGATTTGCCAAATCAAGAAGAGGTTATGCTTATTTGTGTGTGGTTGTGTGTGTGTCTTTCAGTAATTAGGATGTGCAGTCCTCCTCTGCATGCCACCCTGTAGAATCCCTAGCAGGCCTGTTCACCATCTGCCACACACACATACAAACACACACAAACAAACTGTGTCTTCACAGAGACATGCACCTACACCCTCTACAGCACACTGTATAGTATGTGAATCTTTATTTTTGTTTTACCACACTTTTTATTTTTATTTTACAGCACAAAATGTCACCTAAACCAGCCACACAAACAACTAACCTCCAAAACAAACAGAGCACATATGCAGTTTGTTGTTTGTGTCTGTATAATAGATCAGATTAGTTGGTAGAAACATTTTTTCAGAGTGAGAAAACCACAGCAGCTGCAAAATACTGGCTGCTTGGTTGGTGATGAGTCCCAGAAACAGTAGCAGCATTAGCAGTGTTCAGATGTTATGTAGACATATTTCTCCTAGTTGCAGACTTTATTTCTGAACCGGTGGTGTGTAAAAACCATTGAGCGCATTAGTTGAATCTTGGCAACAAGGAGCCATTAATCACCCTCCGCTGTCTAATCGATGGCTTCCTCGTTATCTGTGGAACATTTAGTGAGTCTGTCCTCTTGCCTGAGTAAACTGAGTAGAACATTGAGTGCTGGAGTTAATGTTTGAGGATTATAAAAAGTGTTTGGACTTTACTTTTGTTGCAATGTGATTTTATAATCATTTGCTTTAGGCTTTGAGAAAACTCTCCATCATCCCTATTCTCATATGTCTTTCATATGTCTAATTTAGTCTGGCCTTTTCTCCCTTGTGAAGAAAGAGCTTTATATGGGAAAGTGAAAAGAGAAACAAATGTCTTAGTCTGCTCCAGACTAGATTTCAATGTGGCGGTTTTGCTCTAACTAACTAATAATTCACTGCGTTAAGGAAGAGTTATTATATTACTGAAAGTAACAGAAAACAAGTTCATCACCAAGAGAAACATTTACTGGAAATCTGTCATCTGTCACAATTAATGCTTTTATCATCTGTGCAGGAAATTAACTTGAACAACCCACTATCAGCAAGAGCAATATGTGCAATTCAGTCAGACACACAGAGGCATTGAGTAATCACTATGTCCAACCAAATAATTTAAAAACTCATTGGGTTTTTCAATTCTCTTGAAACTTACTCAGAAGTTAGTCAGTTCGCTTTAGATACAAACATTCACACAGGAATTTATGAAAAATCATTTATACATTTTCAATAAAAAATGCACTGCATTATGTACATAAATATACTGCATATGAAACCATGTATGCATGATGAGAAAAGTTTGATTTTTTTTTGATGGAGAAAGCAAAGACAAGAAGAAAACAAAATAAAGTGAGGTTCCAGTATAACTCATTAAAATGGATTTGTATCTATTTAAAAGTTTGATTATTTTATTCCCTTTCTTTATCAAAGTCCATCATTTAGACATTGACCTTGGTAGTTCCCATAATAGCTCTTTACAGCCTCTGATATTACTGTATAAACACCAATAATTTAATATGACAGATCAGACTGGTATGAGTCCACAAAAGCCACATTTATGAAAACATCATAAAAACGGATTGATCATAAGCCTGCAGGTTTTTTAAAATCTGCAAACAGTAGCTCTTATGACACTTGCTCTAAACAGCTGCTTATCAGTACCTACCTAAAAAAAACAAACAAACAGTTACTAATGAACTGCATCTGTTTTGAAGAAATACAAGGACATTGAGGGTGTGGTGAAGATGGAGGAGGTGGACGGAGAGGAGCTGGTGAAAAATTTTGCTGAGGAGATGGAGGAGATGCTCGGGAGGAAGATGAAATCTGTCAAGGTAATAAAACATTCTGTAACGCTTTATGGCAACCAATTTGACATGCAAACATGACCTTGTTTAAACCCTGATTAAAACTGAATCATTACTGATTTCATCGCATCATTGGGTTTAGATTGTGTAATATTGAACTTGATCATCTTTCCTACATGGGCAATTAAAAATAGGCAGAGCACATCCATGACCAGTTCTCTTTTATCTCAGAGGTTAGCAGAAGCAGCAGAGGATGCTGATCTTTATCACGACTACAATGAAACACTGGAGGTAAGTGAAAACATGCCTCAGTACAAGAACGTCCATCTATATGACTTTTATTCATACAGCAAATCTGCAAAGTTAACTTGACCGACATAACAGAAAAACATAGCCGCATACTGTAAAATCCACATTTTTAAACATATCTTCAGTATTTCATCATCATATAATCTATAAAGTAATCATCCGGTGCTGTTTATATCTAGTTTGACTACTATAACTCACTGCTGATCAACATGGTGGATGAGGATGGGAATCCATTGCCGCTGGGAGGAGAATTCCCTCTGGAGGAAAACGAACACTTCAATAATATGCCGGTCAACACACAACTGAGTAACATACAAGTCCCAACTAATGTCTACAACAAAGGTACAGAGGCATGAACACACACAGAAATACACATAAAGCCTGCATTCACTTGCACATACTGTATAATTTAGAAGTGTATTATTTCCCTCCCTCTCTGTAGATACAGATATTCTGAACGGAGCCTATATGTCTGAAGCTCTGAATGACGTGTTCATCGATAACTTCCAGAAAGATCCGACTCTAACGTGGCAGTACTTTGGCAGCGCTACAGGCTTCTTCAGGCTATACCCAGGTACAAACACATACTCACAGAAAGCCTCCTACATTTACCAAGATATCTTCAGTTGTACTTTTTCCTGTGTCGGCACAGTGTTGAGACACCATGGACAGAACGGTGAAAACAGGCATAAACATTTAGCTACACCAGCCAAACAGGGTACTTACGCAGCAACTGATGATGCAGAAAACTGTCTGTCAAATGTGATGACTCAGTTTCAGCTAGAGTATAGTTGCTGGTGTGTATGTGCGTGTGTGAAAGAGGAGTAATTAGCAGAGGATTTGTGACACAGCTTGTTTTACTCATTTGCTACCTCATCCATCATGGCCCTCATTTCACAGTCTGTCACCATCCATCCATGCAACCATTTGTTCATCCGTCTATCCAGCCAGCCAAGCAGCAGTTTGCCATCTGACCCTCAGCTGGCTCTCTCTCTCTCTCTCTCTCTCTCTCTCTCTCTCTCTCTCTCTCTCTCTCTCTCTCTCTCTTCTCTCTCTCACTCTCTCTCCAGGGATCCAGTGGACTCCAGATGAGAATGGTGTTGTCACATTTGATTGTAGAAACAGGAACTGGTAAGACCGTATTCCTTCTGTGCCTACTCATGCCTTACGAAGGGTTCTAGCTCTGTTCATATTTTGTAAGTGGAAAATTGTGCTTCTTGGCATTATGAGGATATATTTTAGGGGAAATAAATTCAATATGTCTAACATATAATAAATATTCTGCACTGACGGGTGACAGAAGAGCCATCACAACTCAGGTCAACCTCAAGCTCCAACATTCAAACATGACTATTTTAAATCCTGACACTGGGTCTTCATTTAACGTCTGTGGCTGATCATCACTGGTAGTTTTTGTGGTGTGCTGGGCACATTTGCAATAGTGGTGTATTATATCAGTTGTCATTTTGCCAATTTGAATCAGTGTTAGAGTCATTCAGTGAGAGAGAGCTCTGTGATTGTCTGTTCAACCAAGTGAATCAGTGATCCCCCCCCCCCAGTTTCTTGTTATTTTTCATGCTAGAGTGCACCTTAATAAAGGAGGTGACGGGGTATGATGCAAAGTAGGTGCCTTTTCTTTGAGGTCAGCTCACTGTGTCATGACCCTTATGTAATTATCGCTAGATTTGAATTATGTCCTGTTAAAGTATGTTAAAATGTGTTACCTTTGCCTAAATCTTATTCCTAGCAATCAGTGTCTAAAACACACTCATGTCCAGGTGCTGAATCCAAAAAATTTTAGTTACTCTGTGTCTCTCGCAACACTGTAAAATGCTCCCTTTACGATTTCGAGCCCAGGCTGCCTCTTTGTTGGGTACAGAGGTATTGAAAAATCTTATTCCTACCATCTTGGACCAGTAGGCCAAAAGTAGTAGGTAGAGAGATGGAACCAAGGGTCTGGAAGGGGGACACAACTGGCCAAAAACATCCAGCTGTTGTTGCCCAGTTGGAAATTTGGATTAACGGGTAGGTATGTGTGGTGTATTTTCATTAAATGTCATTGGTGTGCTTAAAGACAATATTAAGCTATGCAGATTGATTTTATAAGTTTACAAGCTATAAGGGCTAGTGTGATACAATTTGTATTGGTGTAGTTGTAATCTCATGAACCATATTTAATCACAATGTACGTATAGAGGCACGGTAGAAGAATCATAATCATACACTGGAGAAATTTGAGTGTGTTTGTATTACATGTCACTTTGCTTGGGTCTGCATTAAAGTCTTCACCTTTTTTTAAAAATACTCTCTGGAGGAGATCAAGAAATAAGGGTGTAAAATGACTAGAATAACTTATAAAAAAATAAAAGGCCAGAAGACAACTTGGCAATAATGGTGTAAAATGATTCCCAATACTTATAAAAAACTGGATATAACCAGGTAGAATTGAATATGCCAGTACATATCCTCAAACAGCTCAAAACCTGTTTTGAAGAGTTTTGACCAACAATGAGTGACGGAGATAAAGATAACAGAATAATTGGCCAAAAATTAGGGAGGGTGGACGATAGGTGTGACCTATGCCGACCCAATGGTATAAAAACTACGCCCCGAAGGAAAAACCTTCGGAGCGATTTGGTTTGTTGTAAAAGTGCTAATTTGCTCCCCTTTTTTGCCGGCATTAAAGAACACTTTGCTGCTTGGACCTCTGACTCCCTTTTTATTTTCAAAAGATAGTTTTTTGATCTGGTATATTTTCCTTCAACAATCTGACACAACATATGTTAGGGCTGGCATAAGTTTTGGCTGAACAAATCAGCACATCCTTTCATCAACATCAAAATATGCTCCTCTATTACTTTTCTTTTTTCAGTAATCTTTACAAAAAGTACTAAGTATCATGACATAACTGACTGATCTCGACAACAACATCAGACAGAGTTTACCAGTACTGTAAATGCTGGATTAGTGTCCGGCAACAGGAAATCAAGTTCCAGGAACTCTGCCTGGTCATCAGACAGAGCTTACTGTATCCTGCAGAGCGGAAATCAAGGAGCAAGACATTGCCTATTTGGAAAGTTGCCTGTCACAGCCACTGTATTCGAGATCTCATTTATGTTAATGAGCTTGGAAAATTAGGGCATGATAATGAAGAGAGCAAGCCAGAGCCTGGACGGAGAGAACGGAGGAACATAAAAGGATAAGGCTTGAACTCTCTGTGCTCTGTCTGTCTGCTAGACTACTGATAAATAATGTATAGTCTGTGTTTATGGCTTAATGTTATTTGATTTAGATTATGTTAAAAATAAAGTCTACTGCTCCCTACCTCCCCTCTCTCTCTCTCTCTCTCTCTCTCTCTCCCTCCCTCTCTGTCTCTCTCTTTAGGTACATCCAAGCAGCCACTTCCCCCAAAGATGTGGTGATTGTGGTGGATGTCAGTGGCAGTATGAAGGGACTGAGACTGACCATTGCCAAACACACCATTAACACAATTCTGGACACACTTGGAGAAAATGACTTTGTTAACATCATAGCAGTACGTACACACACAATCACAGAAAATACAGACACGCGTGAGCAGTCTAAGACTCACCATAGTGTGTCTACAGTAAGTCCTGTTGAGTGTGACATAGAGATTAACACACTAACACACACATGCACGAGCTAACACACAGGTACAAGTACAGTGCTGAGAATGGGGTAAATACATGGAAAAGGACACACACGCTTCAAAAACCAGCACAAATACATAAAAACACACAAGATTCAGTTCACACCAGGCATTCATTTTCACTAGTAAGATCAAAGCTTCAGTATTCACTTTGTTTTTAGGTTTTTCAGGATTTTGGCTGCGTGCAGCCGTACAACTACAAATCGGTATAATAAGCATGGTTTATCCTGGTATTACTGTGTGTGTAATCATACGCCTCTTGCAAATCCGCTGCCCTTAAGCTGTTTTTACACAGAATTTAAAGCTACACTCCTCTTGTTGGAGTGACCACGCAGCACAATGAAAATCAGTGCTTCAGGTTTTTTTTTATAATCCAGTACTTTAATCATAGCAATAACTGGACTTGATATGACTTGAATTTGAATTTAAATGAATAAATATCCATATACTCATATTATTAACAATTAAAAAGGTCTTGTGTCACAGTTTCAGATATTGACTGGAATGATTAAGTGTAATACCATTAAGGGATATTGTAATACTCATGGTGATTGATTGAGGGTCGTATAACTTTATCTTTTATAAATGTTACTCATGCTGCCTGTTAAGCATACTGGGTTATATGTTTGTCTTTCCAGTACAGTGACTATGTTCGCTACGTGGAGCCCTGCTTCAAGGGCACTTTGGTACAAGCTGATCTGGATAACAGAGAGGTAACACACACACACACACACACACACACACACAAAAGGCATACTCACAGGCTCACAGCTAATTAATTCACTTAACCCCTGGTAACCTATTAATCGTAAGCTGTTATTTTGCTAATACCCTGACGACAAAGATTATGCTGACATCACATCACAGATAAAACATCACAGTGAGCATGTGTTATCAGGGTTTCAACCTGTTCATTAAAGGATTTACTGGTGAAACTTTTTGAACTAGTTCATGAAATATTTGACTGTGTGAGTTATAGAGCCAGAAGTGCTCTTTCTGTACTGGTGTTTTAAGATTTTTTTCCCTCCCAATTCCCCATCCATCCTCTCTTATTTCCGTTTCCTCATCTCTAGCAAGAGGTCATGATGTCTTCTCTTCACTCACCTTTGCACTTTTTATCCCCAAACATCTAACTCTTTTTTGCACTTACTTCTACAACACCATTAATATCTCATCTTTTTTTCCCCTCGTCATCTGTTCTCCTGTTTTTTTTTTTTTCAAAAACTGCAACACCTGCTCAGTCCGTGTGTGTGTGTGTGTGTGTGTTTGCATGCGTGTTATGTGTTGGATGTATGCCCTACTTTCACCCCCCCTTCACATCATCACAGAGCAGGTGAGGTCGCCGGCCACTGACAATTTTAAGTCAGTCACATGACCTGTTAGCAAGGGATTTCGTTGGCTGAATACCTCGAGAAGCATGCTGTAACAGAATGGGCTTACAGATGTTGGCTGACACACTTACGCTTAAACTCATGTGGGCACACGCATAGTACACATATACACGCACATTTACATGAAGACAATCTTCAGTTTTTAGGCTGTTACTTATATCTCATAAAAAAGTGCCCTGAGTTGATTTTTGTTGTGATTTGGCCCTATATAAATAAAAATTGATTGATTATACTTGATTTTCAAAACTGTTAAGCAGCATTTTTTAAAGAAACATCTTTAAGTTTGAGTATCATTCACATGTTAAGCAGTAATCACAGCAAAAAATTTACAGTTAACATGTATTTATAAGGAAATATTAAATTCTTTTTAGAGCCTCAAATTACTTGGTTTGTCCCTGGTTCACAGGGTGCTGGAACCCACCACCATTTAACCATTCATCATAGTGTGTGTGTGTATCTGCGTGTGTGTTCGCGTGTTGATTAATCCTGATTACCTCCTGGTGTTGTAGTGACTTTGCTGTAGCTAATTGGTCAGTGTGTCTGGGAGTCGAGGATAATCCCTCCTCTAGACTCTTTCACTCACTGCCTCACAATCTCTTCCTCTCTTTCTCTCTGTGTGTATGTCCGATTCACCTGAGTTTACCCGCGGGGCAAGATCCACAGCTTAGTGATAATGTCTGTGTCGATTTGTTGTGTGTCACCCTACAGCATTTCAAGCTGTTGGTTGAAGAGCTTCATGTCAAAGGAGAGGGCAAAGTGAAAAAGGCAATGAAGGAATCTTTCAAGATCCTCAATGAGGTTTGTCCCCTTTTGCAGCAAACGTAGCAACAGCTAGCATTGACACCGTGAAATTGAGAAGTTCACTCAACGTTCATATCTATATGACATAATTCACAGAGATGGATTGGTTGATTTCTTGGACATTATTCAAAGGATTAAAACGTGTGTGTGTGTGTGTGTGTGTGTGTGTGTGTGTGTGTGTGTGTGTGTGTGTTTGTAGGCTGCAGCGATGGGCCAAGGCAGCCTGTGTAACCAGGCCATTATGCTGATAACAGACGGAGCCATGGAGGATTTCCAGGAAGTGTTTGAAAAGTTCAACTGGCCAGAAAAACGGGTATGACACACACACACACAAATGAACAAATGCAAACACCGAAAACACTGAAATACACATATTTGATCATGGTCACTTTTGGGCACATTACATAGACTTACACTCATTTCCTGAAGACTTACTCAACCCTAACCATCACCACTACTTACCTAACCCTAACCCTAACCTTAACCACTGAACCAAAAATCAGTCTTTTCCCAATTGGGGACATGGCTTTTGTACCCAATTTGACAAGCCGTCCCCGATTAATTGGTCCTAAGTCTGAAATTTTTCCCAAAAGTAGCTTATGACAGACCACACACACACACACACACATACTGTATCATATACAGTATTTATATTAAGTTGTTTGATGTAACAGGTGGATGGGTTTATCATATCTAACTATATATTGTCTCTCCAGGTTCGAGTATTCACTTATCTGATTGGAAGAGAGATGACATTTGCTGATAATGTCAAATGGATTGCCTGCAACAACAAGGGTAATAAGCAAATGGGAATGAATCATTAGCCTAAAGGTCAAAAAAATTTGGATTGCGCCATAAATGTTGCTAGTCTGAATCCCCGGATCATCATAATTCCCACAAGCAAGGCATTAAGTGCCAGCAGATGCAGTGTTTCATCATGCTGCTCTCAGGTGTACAAGCACATGTGTCTGGCCAGGTCTTTACAGGTCTTAGTTACAGTGTTAAGTAGTGGAGAAGTGATCTTAATAAAAGTTTCATGCTGGCTGCATAAAACATGACACATATATTTACTCCATTTGCACTTCTTACTTTTGGTTAATTGCAATGTTTGAGGAATCAAATGCTTATTCTACTATTGATGTAACCTCTTTTCAGCAACAACATATAGAGTAATAGATATGAAACCTACTGCAACGGTCATTTGCTTGCAAGTCTCAAATAAAACAGTGTCCCATCATGTTCTTAACAACATATGAGGTCTGTCGGCCCTCTGCGGTGTTGCCAGGTGGTGCTCTATAGGACTGGGTATCAGGTGCTGCCCTCTTGTGAATTACATGGGGTCATGCAACAGCTCAGACCTGAAAATAATCACTTTATCCTGCTCTGTGCACATCATAAACCGCTGACTAAATACCTGATTATCAGCACAGTTATACTGTAAACACATCTCTGGCCAAAAAATATCATATCTCTGAGTGTGTGTGTGTGTGTGTGTGTGTGTGTAATGGGTAACAGGTGCACTCCCTTCTGTTGCGAACACTGACAGTTGCTTCTGCCAGAAACAAAATATCTGTCATAAAGAGACAAACATGCTTATTGTTACATTCCTGCAAAAACCTTCAATTTAGAGTTTCAATCTTAATTTAGTATGTAAGTCTACTTAATCATATTCACAGAAGCATTCTTGGGGAGATGTTACAAAGGCAATAAGGGTTGCACACATTCACATATTCATACCTTGGCAGTGCTTCACTAGCGTGTTGTCACTTAGCAGCATCACTGCAGGTATCCCATTGACGTCATTGTCCTCCACTTGTAGAAATGCCATAAACCTTAGAGTAAGCCAAGCTTTAGAGAACGCCAATAGCACATTCAAATCAATGGGAGAATCTTTTATTTAAATCAGCTTAGTGTTTTTGGGAATACAAGGTTTTCTGATGTCTGATAAATGAGTTTATTTCTCTTAATATAATGCCCAAAGGCCTAAAATAGAAAGATAAAAATAATACGGTGAACATTTTCTTTTCTAAAATCTATCAATCCTTGAGTTTTTATCTGAGTAATTTGTGATATAGTGTATGTTTGAGCATGTATTTGTGTGTGCTGCAGGTTACTACACACACATATCCACACTGGCTGACGTCCAGGAAAACGTCATGGAGTACCTCCATGTTCTCAGCCGGCCAATGGTCATCAACCACGATCACGACATCATCTGGACTGAGGCCTATATGGACAGTGTGGTCAGTTGGCTTCTCTCATTATGAGTGTGCTTGCTGGGCAGCACACAGTTGGAAGACTTAATCAAAATGTCCGACTCACTGAAGACACCTGTGCTTTTACTTTTGGCTGTGATCCAATGTACAGTTATTTTGAACATTCAAATGCCGTCTGTCTTTCTCTCTCTATGGAAACATTCACAGCAAGTCTGTTTGTCCCTGTGCCTCTCTCCATGGTACTGAAACATTCAAAACCTCTCCATCCCAAACACCATACAATCCTCTAGCAGCCACATAGAACCACGTAATGCTCTATAAATTTCTCAAATCCTAGCAACCATCCAGCACTGGCCAACTAACTGCAGGAAACATCTTAACAATGGCCTGAAAACACCCATTAACCAGCGTGAACACCAGAGAAACCCTGAGAAAGTGTTTAGCAACCAATGTTAGGCAAGATACTTGTAATAATGTTATCTATACACTTATCATTCATTGAAAAGAAAAAACACTTTATTAATTACTCATCAGCAGAAGTATTAAGTTACATTATTGGGCTTTTCCAACCACTCCAAATCCTCCACATGCAAATGTCACTTCCTCTGTATGTTAAAAAAATGCTCTCTATTTGATACCTGTTGGCAGAAAACCAGATATTGTGGCTACAAGCAGCAGCCTACAAGTTTTGGATGAGGTTACTGACTATCAACAACTAATTTAGCCATAACGACACACCCTGAAAAAAACCCCAGATGATTCCTCGATGTCGGCTTACCAGTGACTAACATTAGCAAGCCAGATAAAAAGACACAACATGTAATGGTAATAAGACAACTTTGGAGTTACTGGAGATCATATAGCCTACCTCCACTTTTTGGCGGAAGCACAGATAAACTTATATGAACCCTTCCTAAAAAGACAGCAATAATGCCCTAAAATGAATGTAAGTAACAGAGTTTAAGTAACTGTAATAGAAGAAGTACAGTATTACAAATGTTTAGCAACACACTAACAAAGATTTCAGGCAGAAAACAAACAATTTTCTTCATATTTTTCCTTTTCTTGTGCAACTGTTTCCTTTTGTCTGCTATTTCAGTTTCTCCCTTTCCCCTTTTGTGTCTCTTTTCATCTAGTCTCATTGTCATCTAACCATTTGTGCCATTTCTCTTTTACCACCATTTCATGTTTGTTGTTTTCTATCTCATCCCCTTCACCTCCAGTTCCCAAGCACACAAGAGGTAATCATACTTAGAGCCAACTTTACTCTGCTAAACTTTTTAGTAGACATAGAATAGAGTAAGGAGACATTAAATAAATAGTATCTGAAATGGTTCTATAATAGAAATATAGACTGTTCTAAACAGTTTCTATTGGTCTCTAGTAGCTTCCAGTTAGCCCAGCTTTCCGCTTAGTTCTTTTAACAAGAGAAATTTCTCTAAAATAGTTTTTGTGAACTTTTCTCAACTTCTCTTTACTTTCCTTTGTAAGACCTTAGCTTGTTGTTGTTATTCTTTGGTTTAGATATACTTGCCAAACGCAACATAGTCTTCCAATCCATCTCCATTTCACTTAATTTTCCACCTTTGGGCAAGAGGAATGAACTCCTCCCAGCTTCATTTAGAGTTAGCATTATAGTTGTTTTCTCCTAATTTAGCTTGTCAAGAAAAACAATGTGGATTAAGTGTGTCTGTTTGTGTGTGTACCTCAGCTGTTCAACACTCAGGCCCAGAGCTTGCTCCTGATGACCTCAGTAGCAATGCCTGTGTTTAGCAAGAAAGAAGAGACCGTAAGTATTCATTTTTAATCCCCATTAATTCAATTATCCATGACAAACCTCTCCCTAAACTTATGTAACATATTTGTGTCCGTAATGAGGACTTTGGAATGTCTTTTCCTTTGCATATGTGTGAGTAGACGTCCATTTCCCAAGAATTTGATTCTAATGTTCAGTATAATCCATGATTTGAAACCACACTAACTCTGAATATGCACTAGAGAGGGTAATATATACTATAAACCATATTCTCTTTGGAGTGAATCAGCCAAATCATCCTAAATCATACCATGTTATATCACATTTTAGTACCAAATAAATATATATTCTTAATATGTGTGTTCATTCTTATAGTTGTCTCATGGGATTTTGCTGGGAGTGGTAGGAACTGACGTGGCTTTAAGAGAACTGATGAAATTAGCTCCAAGATACAAGGTAAACCATCCACAACACACACACTGTCACAAGTTAGGATGAAACATACCATGCTAATATTAAATATTCCACTGTATTAAGTCTTCCCTGAGTATGCGATTTTGTGTTCATGTCTCTTCAGCTGGGTATCCATGGTTACGCTTACCTCATCACCAACAATGGCTACATCCTGTCTCATCCTGAGCTACGACCTCTGGTACAAACAAAGATTAGTCGCTTGAATTGTACATTGAATTTAATTAATTTATTAATTTGAAGCTGAAATGGGTTAAACTTTATAACTCTTTATAGATGTAAAGCAATTTAACCGAGCATAATAAAAAATGGGATAGGTTACTAAAGACAGATGTTGTTTGTATGTTTGTGTGTTTGTGTGCTTGTATGTATGTGTGTGACAGTATAAGGAGGGCAAGAAGCTGAAGCCAAAACCCAATTATAACAGTGTTGATCTGTCTGAGGTGGAATGGGAAGACACTGAGGAGAAGGTTAGTAACACACACACGCACCCTTCCTAACTCTTACCCTTACCCTAACATTAACCTAACCCTAAACTTACTTTAATTTATGTTAAGGGGACTTGCTTTTTGTCCCCATAAGGGAGGCAAGTCCCCACAACATGACTATGTAAACAGATTTACATCCCCAAAATATGAGGAATACCTGGTACACACACACACACACACACACACACATTTCTGGCCTTTTCAATTTTCTGTTTTCTATTGTCTTCATTTGATGTGTGTTTTTCAGCTGAGGACAGCCATGGTTAAAGGAGAAACTGGAACCATGTCCTTAGACGTGAGAACTGCGGTGGATAAAGGAGTGAGTACTTTTGTGTTTGCTTGTGTGTGAAGATGGAAAGAAGAGCTGTATTAGATGAGTGATTCTTTCCCTCTCCAATATTTTCTTTTCATTTATACCTACATTCTCTTCTAATGTGTTTCTCATTTTTTAGTTTTATTGTCATTTCTTGTATATATATTCTATTGTATATAGGTTTTATTCGTCCCTGGGGACTTGTTTTTAACCTCTCCAGTACAAGCTGTAGTTCTTTCTCCCTGTGTTTACTTCATTTTTTAAACTCTTTCCTTTTCTCTGTCTCTCACAGAGGAGAGTTATGTTCCTAAAGAACGATTACTTCTACACCGTCATCAACGAGACACCATTCAGGTTTGCCTGATCGCTCTCAACTTTATGAAAAGATTACTTGAAATGTCAGCTACTGAAATTAAATATCCACCGTTTGAACAAAGCTGGGGACAAGATACCTGTATGAATCCTATGTAACCAATATCATCCATTTGGCCTACACTGTTTCTCAGAGGAACAACATTTGATTAATACCTGTTGTGTCCTTATAATAGTTATAATGAGTAAGATTCATACTGCCAGTTATGTAGCTTTTTGTCCCAAGGCACATTTAAACAATTTACATATAATAATAAGTATTCTGCTAACACAAAAAAGGGTTGTAAACTGTTTGCTAAATTGAAAACTGAAATATTGTTTCTATTTAACCAACAATTAAATAAAAACTTTCTTCTGTGTTTGACAGTATGGGTATAGTGTTGACTAGAGGATATGGAGAGTATATCTTCTTTGGAAACGTCTCTGTTGAGGAGGGTAAGTCTTTCTCTTCTGTCTCCTTTTCTCTGTATTTTGCCTTTCTTTCTCTCTCTTATGTCTTTTTTGTTTTTCTTCAGGTCTTCATGACTTACAAGCTCCAGATTTGACCATAGCCAACGAATGGTGAGTAGAACTAGCAGATCATACCGTAGGTGTGTTTACATCAGTGCAACTCGTATTAGCTCTTCCCACAAAAATATGTGGACTTTTTTTGTTGTTGATGAAATTGTATGTTTGTGTTCTTATAGGACCTACTGTGAGACGGACATTGACCCAGCGCATCGTAAGCTGAGCCAGCTGCAGGCTGTGGTGCGATACCTCACGGGCAAAGAACCAGATCTGGAGTGTAAGTTCAGACTTCATTTCCAGCGTATTATCTGTCCACTGTGGAGAAATAAAACACAAAGCCTGAATCTCAACGCATCATTAAAAACACCAGTGCATCTATGTCAACTTTGTTTCTGATATTTTGACACATGAGCTTCTTATAAAAGCTCAGTGACATCAACAACAGTTAAATGTGGCCAAAAATATTAATCTAGATCTTGATGAGGTGTTTGGCGTGAACATAAACTGTAAACTCAGATACAACATGAGAATTCAATAATATTCTTTTGTTGACTGTTACCCATGTTTATTATTTATTCTGCCTTTCTCTGTGCGTGTGTCTCTTTTTGTACGCCTCAGTCTTTTATCACCGTTAGTATTAGATTTATGTTTCTCTCTGCAGGTGATGAGCTGCTGTTGCAGCAAACTCTATTTGATGCAGTGGTCACGGCTCCTATGGAAGCTTATTGGACCGCCCTCATGCTCAACACATCTGGGTGAATATTAACACACATGCACACACAGACATGGACTTTTTACGTCATTTTACGTTTTTTTTTACTAATATTTACCTTGTCAATTATCTGTCTGCTCCTCCTCCCTCTCAGTATGGATGAGGGGGTTGAAACGGCATTCTTGGGGACCCGATCAGGCCTGATGAGATTCCAGAGGTACACTGGCATTGAAAAAAGAGTTGGCAAGTGAGTAAGAAAATTCATTTTGTAAATTAGTCATACTGATATGTCCAAAACCAAAAGGGTTAAAAATATGTGAATTGTGGCAATTAAGAAATTCAATTGAAGCTGATATTACAGTAAGGTGCAAGTTCGCCCTCTGGTGGTCAGTAAAAGGGCAGCTGGACTTAATGCCTGAAGTCATTTCAATGCTGTACCACACCGATGAGTCTCTCAGTGAAACATTGTTTCAAGAATTGTTTCCTCTAAAGAATATACACTGCTATTACTCCAGACTGGCAACATTACATGAAAATAAATTTAATATTGCTCTCACTTTTCCCTGTGACAAGCATAGATACAGTTTTACAGCATATTTGTGTTCAGAGACATCCAGCTTTTGTGATATATCAACTGCAAACATTAAAAATGATACCTTTATCTCAAATATTATGGTATTATAATACTATTGAGCAGAATTTGTACACTGAGATTTTATATTAAATGACATGCAACAAAACAATGTGTTTTTTCTCAGTAAACTCTTTCTGTAGTGCTGAATATACCATTTAGTATCATCCAGTTTAACATCACCCTTTATCACTGTTCATTTCTTCCCTCTTTCATTTTCCACTTAATCTCACAGTGTCCTTTCTTTTTCCACGACATTATGCTTGTTTGTTTGTTTTTATTCCCACCTCACTCAATCTTTTTTCTTTCTTTAACTATCATCAAATCTTCCTGTTGCCTTCTTTATTCTATCCCTCTTCACCTGCTTCACTCTTTGCTCTTGTCATTATTTTTAGATAGTTAGTAAGATGTTAACACTATTTTTTGTCTCTCCCCAGGTCTTTCCTGAGCCCCACAGACAAGGAGAATATGTTCACCCTGGACCATTTCCCCGTGTGGTACCGCAGAGCTGCCGAGTACCCAGCCGGACAGTTTCTATATTACATGCCCAGACAAGAGACTAGAGGTAGAAGACAAACCTTTAATAATCACACACACACACACACACACACACACACACACACACACACACACACACACACACACACACACACACTCTTTCTCTTTTTGTGCTTTTGTATTTCCAATTTTCTGAGTTGTGTTCGGCAGGTTCAGCCAATAACCTCTCAGTAAAAGCCATCAGGCTACAACTGCCCATTTCTGTTTACCCTTTTGTGTATTTATGTAAATTGCTACAACACAGGTTTGCAAAGTATTTTTTTAATGAGGCAAACAGCCCAGAAATTGTTGTGCAGCCCCGATTGATATTTTGTTTAGTTTTATTCTTCACCATAGTTCATATTCCAGGATGTTGTGGAGAATAATAAACAGCTCCAGACTAACAAAGTAAACAATCACTGTCATCATACATATCATCACATAATACTAACCTCCATCTTCAAGTCTAGGCGAGTCTGAAAAAATCTGTGAACTTTTCTTTCTCTGTACTGTATTTAATTTCCTTATTTTACTCCAGACGAATGAAATGTATTTTTTTTTAATGCTTTAAACAAACACGTTCACAGCAAAGTGCTTCAGGCAGCAACAAAGGAAGGAATTTGAATAATCACCAACAGAGTGCAGACTTAAATGTAATTACACTGATCTACAGTATATTTAGTGTTATGAGTTATGAGGCTCATTACAGAGTACAGAGAGTCTCTATATATCCACTTCCTCATTTACTTAAAGATTCAAATTACTGTCCACATGAACAAATCATAAAGCCATCATGTAAAACTGTGCTATGAAAGTATAAATATACACAAATAGTTCTATATACTGTATGTATTAGGTTGTTGTTAAATGTAGTGTGTTGTGTTCAGACGTATTCAGGGACTATGAGGCTGACTATAGCGCCACCTTGAGTGCAGAAGAGGTGGAGCGCGAAGCGGAGGAGGGAGGGAGAAAACAGAGGGAGGCGGAGGAGAAGGAGGAGGAGGAGGAGGAGGAGGGTAGAGGAAAACTGTTAGATACTTGGCATGCCTCCTCTTTTTATTTGTCTTCCTTCTGATTTTCCTTAGCCCTGATTTCAAAGCGTAACTATTACTGTGGTCTTTTTTTTTCTATCTTTCTGTTTTCTTATCTTTTTCTACACCTATTTCTTCTCTCTCTCTCTCTCTCTTTCTCTCTCTCTCTGCATGAGCATGCACTTAAAATATGGGATCCTCCTCTCCTCTCTCAGGGAGTCAGTAGAGTTTCTGGCTCATTTGCATTGTGCTGACCCAGTACCTCCCTGTCTTTGATGAATTATGGTTTGGAAGTAAAAATCTGGTTTTGTCGTGCTTTTTCACCGTTATCATAATGTTACTACATTATGTTACAATATGCAATAGCAAAAAAAAAGAAAAATCCCCCTCTCATCGAGATTGCATAATTTCCCGAATGCATGATTGTCACACAGACATAGACCAGTTTTTTCTTAAAGGGCTCACTAACAGCAATATAATGCAGTATATGACACATACACATATGCACAGTCCTTCTGTTAGGAGTGTATTAGTCGATTAGCTCTCATAATCTGTGTTACATTATGTTTAAAATGTTAATCTGGCTGGAATCTGTGGCTTGGTGACAGTTGGCATCAGGTGTCATGAAGGCTGTAAATAGACACGCTGAATATAAATGCATGACTTTATTAGTTATAACCGACCCAGTCCAAGTCTGGGTAGTAAATCTGTCACTCGCATATTTTCATACACATTCTGGCATATCTGTACTCACATTTCAGCTGTCACTATCACTGTGAGTGTTCAATTCAAGTATACAGTACATGACCTTTTTTTTTTTTTTTTTTCTCAAAACATTCCCCTTTTTGTTTCTTGTGCATGCGCATACTCACGCATGTGTTTGTCAGGAATAATTGTGTGTTTGTGACATGCATGCATCTACTATATGTCTCCATGTGTATGTAATATTAAAATGTATTCATGCTAATTGTGTGTGTGTGTGTGCTGCTCTATCAGCAGGGAGGATAGTGATCGCTACCACTTCTATCACTGTAACGGTGGGGAAGAAAACTGCCATCGCTGGAGGTAGGATGACACACTCTTTATGTCTGTCTTTTACACACATGCTTTTATTCCCCTGCTCTTTATCTCTCCTTTTTTTTTCTTCTTTTCCTTTCACATATACACTTCCAATGTTTTCTCTCTTTCTAAACTTTCCTTTTCTCTTGCAAAAACCCAGAACTGTAAAGCATCTCCTGCCTTTTTTATTTTCTGCTTTCTCCCTCTTTGTATTTTCTTGTGCTTTCGATTGAGAATTAATTAGCAAAATTGACTGGCTGAACTTGTTGATTGCATGGTGATTGTTGGTTGTATACCTTCCAATCAACTGTGCTGATTAGGCAGTTACACTCTGCCATGTTGATTGGATGTGCTGTGAGATTCACTCGGAAGCGAACTGATGACAAACTTGCATATTTGATTTGTTTTTAGCAGAATTTTAAAAAAAAGAGTTTGGCTTGACCTGCACGCTTGATTACATCTATTATTTAATATTCACTTAAACATAAGACAGCAAGGTGTTTTTATGGCAAGAGGATTGTATTAGTTGTGTTTAGTTTCTGTGAGATTTGAAGATCCAGTTAAATCAATTAGTTCTATTTCCATGTAAGTAAAAGAGTGCAATTAGAGCCTGACCAATACTGGATTTTTTAGCCCGATACTGATATTAATACTTGAGATGTATTGGCTGATATTCTTTTTTTGCATAAACATATATTTTGTGACAAAGACATGTCTGAGCAAAGATATTTTACCATTGAACAATAAACTTTATAATCAAAGATGTCAGTAACAGTAAAAGTTACTAAAAATTTACGGTAAATTCAAATTTGAATTAGTTTAATTGATTGTCATAAATAGAAAAACGTCAGTAACTTGAATTGAGAAAAAAAATTAGTCAAAATACTTGAAAATGCTGCCAATAAAACATTTATTGTTGCAGTTTAATACTCCCACCATGCAATTTCTTTTTACATATCTGCCAACACACTGTACATTTCAATGTCAGTAGAACTCTGACAACCTGATATTGGTTGAGCTCTAATTATGATCACTTACCTGAGGTGCTTGGAGAGTACTGTACCTTCATTTCGTCTGCTTTCTTTAGACTCATCGATGATTTTGTGTGCGGCCCCTTTTCTGGCAGGTGTTTCAGATGATTTCATTTGCAAAAATTTGATGGAGCTGTAATGATGTGAGAGTGTGCGTGTTCTTGAGTATTTTACAGACAGAAACATTTTGTCTTATAGTTCGTAGCATCTGGCTTTCTCTCACCGCTTGCTTGATGTGTGTGCTATTGTGTTCATGTTTGTCCGTGTAAGCCCATCTGTGTGACACACTCATCAGTGATAATTATCTGTGTGAGACAAAACTCTCTGGAGCTGCATCCCGAGAGCACGTGTGTGTGTGTGTGTGTGTGTGTGTGTGTGTGTGTGTGTGTGTGTGTGTGTGTGTGTGTGTGTGTGTGTGTGTGTCTGAGTGTATACCTGCATGCATTTGGGGCCTCATTACCCTGACAGACTAGAAAAACACTCAACTACACTCTCACACCCTCACAAACACACATGCTTATCTGTATTTCACAGCTTTCGTAGAAATTGGTTCAGGTGTGAAAATCCTGTTATATTTGGAAATGGAAAAACAGGAGGGCAAGCAGAAGTGAGAAAGAGTTCAAAATAGATGTGTTTCTGTCTTTCTCTTAATCTCATCACCTTACTCTGTCTCATTCGTACAGTTTTTAAAAATGTTTTCTCTCTTTCCGCCTCATTCTTTTTCCTCTCTGCTTGTGTAGAAACATGTGCTCTGCTATAGCCCTCTGTAACATAGATACCAGAAATGACAGACGGATCTTAAAAAACAACATTTACAAGAAAGTAGGAGTACAATAATAAGAAAAACATGCTTTTCTAGTTTGTGTATGATGGTCACCAGCTGGAGGTCAGAGATCATCATTTTTATTCACCAATGCATCACTGGATGACAAGTGTAACAGCTTTTGTAACAGCTGCTTTACAAGAATGCAGAGGGGAAAAGCTGCATCAATGTTTTATAGACTTGCTCTCTCTGACTTTCTCATCCACACATGCACATGCACACACACACACACACACACACACACACACGCACACACACACACACACACACACACACACACACACACACACACACACACACACGCAACTCACTGTATTTCACCCTTTGACATTCTTCTTTACCCTCTTAAACCCTCACATACATCTCTCCTTACTTTGCCTCTCTCTTCTCAAGCTGTCAGACCATTCTCCCTTCACTTCCCCACGCACTCTCTCCCTCTCTCTCTCTCTCTCTCTCTCTCTCTCTTCGTCGTCTCCTTGTTAGTATGTTTTATCTGTCATGTCTTTCTTTCTCTTATTCCGCTGCTCTCTCTCGTTTCCTCTCTACATCTACAATATTTCTTGCTGCTGAGAGTTACTTTTACCTCCTGAACACGAGGGGATCAAATATTCAAGAGCCAGCTGGTCAAGAGGCACACAGAGACACACGCACACTCAAAGCTATGCTGTTCCCACCTACAGTATGTCATGACACCTGTGCTCGTGGGAGTGTGTACACCACCTATGTCTCAATCTAGCATTTGAACGTGTATGTGTGTAAATGTAATCAGAATTTTCAGCGTAATAGCACGGAAAAACATTTCAAACAGCTCTGTTACTTGCAGATATGTGCAAGTGTAGAAACTGTACATTTGCTACATACTCAGTAACTTGCTCAGGGACACTTTAGCAGCTCTGACACTTACAGACAAAGGCACTAACTTCAGCTACTTCCGTTGACAGGTCCCTAACGCCCAACTCTATGCTGCCATTTTGCACAAATACATGTTAAAGGAAAGGTTTGCATTTTTTCAAGTCTGTCTTAAAACAGTACTCATGTCCCCATATATACACTACACTGAAAGATTTATTGGTAACTGTAATTGTCCCCCCCCTTTCCATACTTCCTGTGACAAGATTTTGTCAATTGATGGGGGACAAAATCCAAAGTTCCGTTCTGTGTCATATAAAGTGGGTATCTTCAAAAATTTACAGTCTTTTTATTGCAAAATTCACCCTTTTTGTTCCCCCAGACAGTTTTTCATTGCTAAGCTTTGGTGGAGGAGGATTAGTAACACAAGATGTAATAGTGCACTAAAAAGACTGTAATTTTGGAAGATACCAATTTAATTCGACTTCAGATTGCTGGTGTCTCATATTAGCTTTGGCAGATATTGCCCCCCAGTCTCTTATTTTACACTGCTTTACAATACAAGTTATTATATAGTGACCTATAGTAACTTTTTCAGCGCACATATGCAAATATTGTTTTAAGGATCACAGTGGATAAAAAGCTGCAATTTTACACAACAGAGCTGTGTTAGGTGAGGTGAAATTTTGTTTCTGCCGACTGCAAACCTTTCATATTTTCACGGCTAAGCAGTTAAAAATGTTGTAATCCTATTTCTCACCACTGAGTGTCAGCGTTCGTCTAACACAATCTGGTTTAGTTTTCCCCTCTTACATCTCAGCTCTTTCTGTGTTTGGCTTTCTCGGGGACAGATTTAATTTCTCCTCCTGTGGCTGGGATTTGGTATTAAAGTTCAGTATTTGGCTGCTCCGAAATCTGTCGTGACTACAAAAACACAGTGTTTATACTGTTCTAAGGCTCGGCAATGGATTAGTATATCTCTGTGGCAGAACTGGCAGGCTGTACTGTATGTAAATAAACCCTAATACTCTTCTACTGACAGAGAGGCCGACTGACAGAAAGAGCAGAAGAGAGATAAGAAGGTAAATGAAAAATACAGAGGGGCTGGGAAGGAGAGAGGAGGAGGGGGGACGCAAAGAAGAAAAGATAGAGTGACTATTTGACATGGAGAAAGAGGAATAAGGCTAAAAAAAGAGGCAGAAAAGGAAAAAGAGATGGAAATGACACACCAGAGACCAGACAGAGCAGAGGATAAAGAGGGCAGAGGTGGGAGAGAAGAAGGTGAAAAGAATAAGAAAGTGATGGGAGAAGAGGCGACAGAAAGATAAATGGAGACAAGATAAGTGAGAGGAGAAGGGAGGGAAGCGGAGAACAGATGAGAAGTGGCGAGAGGAGATCAAGGGAGAAAGGACAAGATAAGGTACAGTACACGGAGGAGATGTTATCACAGCTGATTCATGCTCTGATTTGACCCTGTGTGTTTATTACATCACAGCTTCATCTTTATATTTTCTAACTCTTTCTTTCACCCCTAAATGTCACCTTGCACCATGATAATTATAATCATAAACCACTTGAATTCGACACTAAAAAAAGTCACATTTTGGGTTAATTACAAGTGATATTTGATCTATTTTTAATGTGTGTAAGAGTAGTAATCATCTACACCTTGAATTGTGCACCATAGGTTTTATGTGTGTGTGATTTAATTATCTTGATGTAATGGACAATAATAATAGTAGTAGTTGTTGTTGTAGTCTTTCAAACCTGGTCTGGATTTGAATTTGACATAAGTGTGATATGTTTTTATTTAAATCAATGCATATTTACCAGGAAATGTTTCATCATCGTCACCATCATATCATCATTGTCATAATCACAATCATCATAATAACACAACACACCATAGAGTTCTGGGCAATGTAGTCTTTGAGCCCCTTCAGTCATCATGGCTGCTGCAGTTTTTACGTAACAAACTATAATTTATTGTTCTTTACACACAGAGGCTATAGGAACAGGTTTCAGCTAGCTAAGATACTTAGCTACCAACAACACAAGACCTGCAGACCAGGGGGTGAGAGGACATTGTTTCTAGAGTCATAGATAGAGTTTAGCCGCTGCCTTTTTCAGCTACGGCCCCAGAGTCCCTGTAAAGTTCAGGACTATCTTACACTTGTCATTTAAATTCACCATGCATGCCATTAAGTTGCACATTATGTCCTAAAATCTAGATTTTAAGATCTGCTCATCTTCTCCATTTATTTATATTAGTGAGGTGGACAGGCCAAGTTCTAGATCCACTAAAATCAAGCTTTCGTGGATCTTGGTATGTTATACAATACATCCCACCAGCCCTACAAAATACATTTATATCAGGGCTGCAACTAATGATTATGGTCATTGTTAATTAATCTGCCGATTATTTTCTCGATTGACTGTTTGGTCTATAAAATATCAGAAAATAGTGAAAAATGCTTGTTATAATTTCCCAGAGTCGAAGATGACGTCTTCAGATGTCTTGTTTTGTCTGACCAACAGTCCAAAACCCAAAGATATTCAGTTTACTCTAATATATGACAAAGAAAAGCATGAAATCATCACATTTGAGAAGCTGAAATTTGCCGATTAATTTCCTCTGAATGGACTTATCGATTAATTGACTATTTGTTGCAGTTCTAGTTTGTATGTAACTATTCTGGGTTATTGCTGTTTATGCATAAAAGTGATGTGATGTTCATTAATTCAGCAAAAAGTAATAGCGTACAGTAGATGTTAGGGTGGTGGTTAAGTGTGTGCCTTCAATGCATTTCTGTGGTTTCTCTGATTTCACGTCATCTCATGCAACAAATTAGGATTGACATTTTTCATTTTATTTAATCATTTCCCTATGCCTTTTCCACTTGGTTTAGTTCTTTAACCATCATGTGTGGATATTGCAGAAATAATGACCGATTCAAAAGTGTGGAAATCAAACATCTTATAGATGCAAATATTCTGATATCTTGACCATTGCAACGCGCACAGAATTATGCTAATGCTGCTTGTTATTTCAAATGAGCTGCATCACGAAAAGCATTTGCAGGAGATAGAGTTGACCCTGCAGCTTCATTTGAAAATAAAATCATATTAAAACAATTAGGTTTCCTGTCACTTGTGTGACTCTTTGCTAAACAATGTCACCCTGATGAATTTCAGAGACAAGGCAACAGCATGGGGTCCTCTTCACACTCAGGCTAAACTCTTTCTATGCCTCTTGCAGAGACTTTACTGACTACTGAACACATGTAAATGAACAAGACTAATGAACAAATATTACAGAGATACCTAAACCTAAAACAAAACGAAACATAGAAGTCATAAACAACAAAAGACATACATCATGAATTCATACAGAAAACCATAAACAGTTACGCCAAAAAACATTTTGGGGATCGCTGGGCCAGCACACCATATTAGAGACTAATATAATAATATTTATCTGCATCATACCCAGGTATAAGGTAACACACTATTAATATAGGTTTATGTCCAGCCAATTAATAATTGAGAGGGAACAATAGTTCTACTGTAGGGGAGCAATATGCAATGAAAGCCAGAATCATGAAAGTTCACATAAATATTTCAAAGGCATAAATAAGGATATTTATGAAAACACTTTGTAAAGCAAACACATTTTCACCAAGAAGGAGTGCTAATCAAAAAAAGTGGCTGCTAGGCTGATAACAGAAGGACTCTTTGGCAGTGGTGTTTTCATTTTATGGTGACACAACTTCCATTGCATATTGCAGACCTTTCAGGAAAAACACAAAGGACAAAAATATGGGAGAAGGGAAAGAAAAGAGGAGGTGCAAGTCTTTGAGAAAGTGTAAAGAACTTTCCATAAATAGCACTGGATGGAAAGATGAATGGAGAGATAAAGGGATGAGAAAGAGGAGGAGGAGTACAAGGAGGAGGGGGGAAAAATAGCAGCGTCTTTTAGTTTAATCCCTTGTTCGTTATAATCCTTCTGGGCAAATCGTCCATTTTAGAAAGAAAGAGAACGAAGGGAGCTGGGAGAAGAAGGCCAGAGGGGAACTGATTAGGGAAATAAAGTGCAGGAGTCTGAAGTTTTATAGTCCTTAGATGATTTTTTTCGTAGTCCTTGTCAGGAGACAGTGTTCTCTGAGATAGTTTTCACGTGCCGTAGTAACAAACATTCACCTCTGAGGGTGAAATCAGTCTGAAAATGAGCTCCGAGCAAATAGTATTCACCTTAAAGCAAAGTTTGTGGTTCTTTAAATCACAATAACGTCATTAAAACCAGTGTGAATATTTGTGTGACCACTTTTTCGCCATCATAACAGGCTTTTGATCTGTCCAGATACTGATGATAATCATTTAACAAGCATCAAGTAAGCAAGAGCCTTTTTTTTGTCTGAGGAAAAGTGACAAATACAGCAAATTCAAATTCCATTTGAAATGGTTTGTTCCCCAAAAATCCTTTGTCGAATCTCATGTCCCAAGAAGATCAAGAGTAAAGCTGAGCTCTGGTCCAAGTAGGGGGGAGTATCTCACTGTCGCTCCTGACCTCATTTCAATCTGACATTTCAGCGATCATTTTCTCAGTCCGAATGGTTTCCTGTTCTATGTTTAACATCCCTAGCAAGTCCAGGGGGACAGGAGACTCAGGAGACTCTTTAAGTGTTTGATTTCCCATTAACACATAATCTGTATCACCAGTATTCTTTCTGTGACAAAGCGGTAGAGAGGTGTTGACTATATAAATGACATCTCTTTGTGTTTATCTGTAAAGTTTCCCTCGTTTCCCCCAAGCTTCCCAACACTGGGGGGAAACCTTTCTTGGAGACTTGGAGGTCCAAGGAGAACGTCAGAGGAGCATTAGGCCAGACGAGGGTGAAGGATCTTGGATTTTGGAGGAACTACTGGCTTCAGAGAGGTTGAGGAGGAGAAAGATGCAAACAAATTAAAGGCTGGGCACTGCCTAATACCACAAATGATCCTCATTATTGTGAATATTGGTCCAGTCGACACCATATATACTGTAAATCCCTGAAAAGTCAGCATTCCATACTCTATAAGTGTCTTATTACAGCTTAAATGATATGTTTCATACTAGAGTGAGCCATTTTTCTCTCAGCTGATATGATGGTAAATTCAGAAGCAGCCAACTGCAGCAGTAGGTGGTTGGTAGGCGAGTTGGAGGGATGATTGATAACAAATACTGCAGTGAGAATGGCTCCAAATGGAAGGGAAAATAAGGGAACTGATAAGGTATGTGTGTGTGTGAAAGAGTGAGTTAGAGAGAAGGACAGAGAGGTTAAAAATAGAAAGAGGACAAAGAAAGGAAGACAAAAAGTGGGAGAAAGGAAAGGTGTCAGTTTGAGAGTCAGAGGGAGAGATACAATAACTGTCTGTGTGCATAAAACAAGCTCTTTTATCTCTCTCCTCTTTGAGCCCTTTTAATTTTCGCTCCTTCCAACCTTCACCCTTTGACATGCCAAAACCTCCCCCCGTCCCATCACTCCTCTAGGCCACAGAGGAGATCTGTTTCTCCTCCCTATCCTCCCCGTCTGCCTCCCCGTCTCCCATCAGCGGCTGCCTCTTCTTCAGCTCTCTCTGGTATTTAGCCATCAGCGAGGCATAGATACAGCCGTACGCGGCGGCGGCAACCATCATGATGCAAACGATGCCGCACACCACGCCGGCAATCACCACTGTGCCGATGGCGCGGCGAACGCTCACGGGTCGGTAACGGGCACGGACACAATCCGACGAGGCCTCTCCACCTCCTCCTCCACCCCCACCTCCAGTGTTTGAAGAAGAGTCATCACCATTGTTGCCGCTGTTGTCAGACATTGGTGTTGCCCCACTGGGGTTAAGAGCACTCCTGCTACAGGGAGGGCCGCCTCCTTGTCCGGACCGGGAACCATCACCTCCTCCTCCTCCGTTCTCATCTTCAAGTTGGAGGCAGTAGTTGAACATTTCCACCGGCACGCCACGGATGTCTCGCCCACGCAGATCCTTCGGTAGCGTGCACTCCACCGCATCCACCTTCCCCCCTGACGGAGATAGAAAGAGGTGCAGAGACAAGAGGACAGGGAGAGGTCATTTATAAAATGCCTTATGCCTGTAAAGCACTACCAATTAACTGAGAGAGAGGAAAAGACAGAGAGGGGGTTGGTTGTGCCAACACTAGGATGAGTCATACATCACTTAACACACACACAGTTTGCTGTGCCCTCCACACTAAGTTGGAGATAGCCTCAACTAAGCCCTTCTATAATTCATGAGATGACATGCCTAGCTTCAGCACAGCTCTAGTGTGTGTGTGTAGAAGAGAGAAATATCTGAGTCACTAATTCCCACAAGCAGCAGGAGGGTGGGGGATCTACTTTGTTATCATCACATGCCGCATTTGTCTCCACACGTAGTATTCATCTGGAGGTCGTGTGTTAGAAAGCCATTGATTTACATCCTCAGATACGTTAAGCTACAGAGACATGAGATAAAGGTGGAGGATGATAGAAAGACAGTACGAGGAAAGTGGCATTTAGCCCCCAGATGCTTTATCTCAGCGTGTGACAAAAGAATCCCCTCTGCAAACAGAGTGCTCTCTCTCCAAATATCTCCAAATATCCCAGCTGTATGCGTTTGAAGTGGTTCGAAGCAGATAGAAGTCAACACAGGTTGCTGTCACTAAGCTTTTCACACTTGTTCGGTGTATTGTCTTTCTTCCTATCACACATATCATCATCTGCCCTTTTAAAAGCAACTGTTATGCTTTCATGTTCTACTATGAAATGCATAGTTTCACTTTCATGGTTAACTATGAACATGGCTTTCATGGTTAACTATGATATGTCTCTTTGTAATTTTCCCCGCTGCTCTGATGATTATGAAATTAACAGCGCCAGTCTCCGTCTGAACTAGATAGAAGTGTTCTGAACTGAGCTGAGGAGAGGAGAGGAGAGGACCCAGCAAAGCAGAAGAGAGCAGAATGAAGCAGAGAGGAGAATGGAGCAGAAAAGAGAAAGAGATGCTTCATTAGCGGGGCAGCTGAGGCCCGAGGCGCTGAGGTGAATGTAGATTTTTACACATGAAGAGAGAGCGGAGAGCAGCTGTGGTTATCTGATGTACTAACAGCCTTGCAAAGACACGTGGCTACAACACACAGTAAACAGAAACACACAATGAGCACAGTAATGAGCATTCACACACCGATGGAGATATATTATGTGGCGAGAAGCACGGGGATGGAAACATCCATCTCTGAGGTAACATTCTCTAGTTTCCACCCACTTCTTCATGACTTCTTTGCCCTCTTGTCCTATCCCCTAATACAAATCAAATGCACCCTTTCGAAGCTCACGTAACATAAGTCAAACATCCACCTCTGTAAAGTAGCCACTCCATCCAGTGTTTGAAATCGCGGAGGTTGCAGTCACATTCCCAGGGGTTGTGTCCCAGTTCCAGGTGTTGTAGGTTGGCAAGGGGCTCAAACGCTGCCCTCTCCAAACCATGCAGCCTGTTACCCGCTAGAGACAGCCACCTATGGAATAATTAGAATAATGAATAATATTCACCTACTCTGGTAACTCCAATAAAAAGAGAAAATTTTACTCCTGTGGCACTGGTTTTAAAAGCTGCTGATGCTATTTTTGTATGTTGGTGTAATTCAGTTGTAGTTGTAGTTCAAACATTGTGTTAAAGAGTTTGATGCAGTTTCTACCTGAGGCTCTGCAGCTCATCCAGTACCCCCAGAGGAACAGAAGACAGACCATTCAGGGATAGATCCAGACTCTGGAGACCCCCCAAACCCTGTAGAAACATCGAGACCAGTTCTTTGTTTGCTCATCTTTACTCGTATAGTTAACTACTATATAGTATATAATCAGTGAGTCTTTCCCCAAAACCCATGCTTCTTTCAGTGTTGCCATGAGTCACAGCTAGCATCAATTGATGGGTTAATTGTGTTTAATTTAAGGTCCCAAATGAAGTCGTGACACAAGCTCATCCTACAGATCGCTTTGGTTCAGATAAAAGCGAATGAAAGTGTTGAGCAAATAGTCTATTACTATTTTACCATCTGGAGGGAAGCCCAGTCATGTTAGTATATAAGCTCAGGTTGGCTGTATGCCTAAGCAGTATCTGCAGAAGTTGAAACAGTATAACATCAGTACTTTCTTTATTCTCATAGTTTTTAGGTGGATTGACTGATGTAATGAACTGTCACACAGTACGTGACAGACAGGCAAACAGGCATGTATTTTGAGAGGGATTATTTTACTCCTCATAACTTCCTCATAAAATCTAGCTCAGTGCATGATGCTTTGCTGGAATAAGACTATTTTCAGCCCTGTTAGCAAACTGTATTGTATCAACTTAATCTGGTATAGTGCTGTCTAATCCGCAGCACATACCTGGAAGAGCTCTCTGTCCATTACTGTTAGCGAGTTGTTGTGCAGGGTCAGTCTTGTCAGGTTGGACATGTCTCTGAATAATCCAGCCGGTAAATTATCCAGGTAGTTATTAGAGAGGTCCAGCTCCTGTAATACACAAATAAACACTTACATTTCCACTTACATACCAATTTATGGTAGGCATTTAGCTGCTGCTGTTATTGAGAATGAGTCATAGAGGAAATGGAAAAATACCCGAACCTCTTTCTGAGACATTTTAAGCACGAGGCAAAAGGAGGCAAGGGGGAATCTTAAAAAAAAAAAATATTTACTGCTGCAAGATTTTAATGCATGTTTTATACCCTAAACTGATGCTCCTTTTTCTTTTACAGCTTTACAATCAATAGTTTATCAATCAGTTTCATTTCTTTCAATTTTGGCATATCTTCCTGAAAAGGTTCATATGCAGTGATATAAAGTACCATATATTTACTATAAGTTAACTAATCAATGACTGATCATTTACTGTGAATTGAAATAATTCATGGTATTTGATGTGCTTAACAACAAAAAGTAATAGCATTTCAGATTGGAAGTAAACAGCAGCCAGAGATTGAGACTAATGAAATAGGGTTTAACCATCTTTTTTTTGGGCAAGTACAGAAACTGTCCATCATTTTTAGCTGTTTTATTTTAAATAGCACCTTGGCTGGGCTTTGCACACAATCTGTTAATGGTGGATGGCCCTGTAAAACCTTGAAACTCTTAACTCTTAACTTTTCAGACTGAGAGCAGAGGTTGTCTACAGTCAATATAAAATATTACTTATTGTCCTGGATGAGATTCATCGTGCAAGGTCATTGAAGAAAACACTGCACACGCCACGGTAAACAACAGCATAAGAACAACCTACAACATGTTCACTGTGAAGCAAAGACACAATAAACAATGGATCGCAGACCTCCAGAGAGGAGAGGTTAGCGAAGGCAGAGGCTCCCAGCGAAGCAAGCTTGTTGTTGGCTAGCAGGAGGGAGCGGCTCCCCGGAGGCAGGAGGTGCAGAGGAGGCAGGGAGGAGAGACCTCGGCCCCCGCAGTCCACCACCAGGCCGTCTGAGGAGCAGAGACAGGGAGGAGGGCAGGAGGAGGCCGGGGGCAGCAGCGCCGCCAGGAGGCAGAGGACACAGAGGAAGACTTGAGGAGGCGAGAGAGAAACAGCGGTTGATTAGTTTTTTGGAGTTACTTTTTCAGAGTGGAAACCAATCAGGAGGAGTACAACAGAGGGACTGGAGGGAAAGCGAGAGAAATAAGCAAATGCAGAAAGAGAGGAATGGGATAAAAGATAGAGTCACTTTAGATGGAAATTAAACCAAAGATTGCAGAGAATTTTTTGTAAAATAAGGAAAAGCAGAATATATACTTTTTCTACTGTCAATGAGACTTTTACAGTTATTTAAAGGATGCATGCTGAGTAGTGTGGAAAAGATTCAAAAGAAAAAAAAAAAAGACAGAAAAACAGAAATGGAGATGGAGGAAACAGGCTTTACAACATACCGTCTTATGCCAGAGGCAGTTTTGATATGCTATTTAAATTACACAAGAAATTTCCATTTCCATCATTTGTGCCAGAGACCTGATGTTTGCATGGAGGTTTTTCAACTTCATGAAAGCGCAGATTTCTAAATTGATCATTTTGTCTTTGCTAACACATGAGAAGATTTCAACTATGAAAATATAAGACACAATTTCCCTTAAAGATCATTGCTGAACCAAAACATGGCCAGACTAGTTGCTAATAATATTTTGTCAGTGTGTGAGTCTCTAGCCTTCTCTGATTGTTATTTTCATGCAGGCAGTCTATTCTTCACTGTGTCACAAAGCCATTTCAAAAGCTATAATTGTGTATCTGTGTGTGTGTGTGTGTGTGTGTGTGTGTGTTTGTAGTTTTGTGTTTATGAGGGAGTATATCTGTCTTTGTCTTTGTCTTTTTGGTGTGTACAACACATCTCTCTTGGTGACACTCATGAGGGAGATCCTCTCTGTTTTTATTTCATTTTCAATTCATTGTTTTTTTCCTGCAGTCGTTTCATCATTTCGACTCATTATCTCTGTTTCTCTGTTTTTGGACTTCCACATTCATTCTGTTTCAAGTTCTCCTAGTTGTCTGTTTTTAGATTTTTTTTTCTTTCCATCATTCATCATTTTTACACTCTTTCCTCTCTTTGTTTACATCTGCTAATCCAGGCCTTTTCATTCATTCCTTTTCATATTTACTTGCTTCTCTCTGTCTTTCTGTGCATCTGTCTCTCTCTCTCTCCACTCTGAAATTCTTACTCTCCCACTTGTGTCTCTTTATCTTTCTCATTTCTCATTCTCTTTCATTTTCATTCAGCACTGTTCTGTATTCCCTCAGTGTCTCGTTACAGTCGCTGACTTTGTTTCCATCCAATGGCTTCAGCCCCGACTTACGCTTTATCTCATTGTGTAGGTGCGACTGTATGTGTGTGTGTGTGTGTGTGTGTGTGGGGGGGGGGGGGGACATATGCTTGTGCGCCTGTGCGTGCGTGCGTGTTAAGCACCAACAAAGCGTGATATTAAGAAAACTACTCCGTCTAAACTCCAGACACAGACGCAGCACTTTTTATTTCCTGCACGATTCTTTGCTTCACCAACCGATTCCATGAGTTGCATCATCTGCATATTATTAGCATCTATTTCTCAGCGTGCCATAGTCTTTTGTCACACTCTGTCGCTCTCATTTTCTGTTGTTGTGTGTTCTCTCTCTATCTGGTTTTCTCTACATTTGCTTGCTTTCTCATTTTCTCTTTCATAATCAGGACAGTATTCCGTTTCAGCGCACATGCTGACCGTCTGCCTCTGGAGTGTGATGAAACCCTGTGAAATAGCCCTTTATTTGCCGGTCTACATTGTGAGAACTTAAAAAAAAGACAAAATCAGATGATATGGTATGAGTGATTGCGTAATGAAAATCACATAATTCTTCTAAACTAACTTGGCTGTCCTCAGGGTCTCTGTGTCTCATCGTTGATAAAATATGAAGTTTGTAAAAGCCAGCGAATGAGAGCATTGAGAGGATGCTTTATACAGTACATCCCAATACAGTAATGTTTTATTCCCTTAAAACTGCTCGTAAATAGACTTTCAGAGTAGGATCTAGAAAATAACAGTGAATTTGAGCCTACATAGTTAATGATAAATGAAGCATCAGACATTCAGAATGTAGAGGAGGGCTAAACGGCTTCACAAAAATATCTAGTTTTCTTATCAATATTGCAGTTTAAACACGGAGCTGCAACTAATGATTACTTTCATTATCAAATAATACGCCTATTATTATTTTTTGATTAACGGATTATTTGTTTGGTCTTTTTACTGAGCATAATCACAATCTTATCTTGTTTCCACCTAAAGAATAGTCAGATAAAATGATGCAGTCTCTTCTTGTTGATGTTCTCCCATGTTCTCTTTTGAACCAACACCTTTAAATCTGAAATTGAAAGCTGACTAATTAAACTCACATTTATTGAATTATTACAGCAGTGGTATGGGATTTAAGTTAATTACCTACAGCTGTGCTAAAGACACTTGTTAGACATTGTTAATTGTGAGTTATAGCTGAATTAAAATCAATCAAAATCACAAGAGCAGCAATCAAACCACAATAGAAAATAAAATCAGTCCTAATAGAGTGCTGCAGTAATTTCATTTAATCCTAATGTAATGTTTTTTTCTGTGTGGCCCTCCACTCCTCAAGGTAATAATGAGTATCATTTTTAATTGTAAATGTGCAATTAAGCCACTTCTGAAAGAAAAATTGATATTCACAGAATATTTTGATCCATATTTATCCAATTTATTCTTGTTGCTTGAAACATGAAAAGCTTCCATGTCACATTTTTTTTTAAACCTCTGGAAACCACATTTTATATTTTATACACAAGCTTTAAGCATTCATGTTGACAACAGTCTGGAAACAGCATCTTTTCTTAGACATCGTTTTTACCTGTCAGACAGACAGAACATTACCTCCCTCAAACAGGACAGTGTCCCATTTTTGATGGTTCAGAAAGCAGATGCTGTGGCCCTGAGTGTGTGAACTCTCCCCTGTTCCTGTGTCTGTTATCCTCTCTGCTCCATCCTACAGTATAATCCTAATCTCTGGGAAAATTAACTCCACTCCATAAGTGGATGAAAGGAGAGATTTTGAAGTATCCTGAAGCGTCCTGCGCCGTCTTACTTTGTAGTGGTAATGCTTCAGACGGCCTATCTCTCACTGCAGCGGCTCAAGTGGGAATCTAGAAGGATTTTGCTGCACGGTGACTGTGAATTTGCCATAACAGGTTGGAGCTGTTTGAAAAGTTAGACTAGTGCAGGAGATTTGTGAGGACAATGTAGCTCAGAGGTAGAAGCACTGTTATACAACTGAGAGGGGGTGACATGGGGCGAGAGATTGTGTTTACTTTGCAGCTTCCCTCTCATAAAATTTCAAATTGTGGTCAAAATGGGCTTTTTTGCTGTTGCAAAGGTATTTTTCTCCACTCTCATATTTTTTTTTTCTCATTTCCGTCTTCCACCACCACCCCCACCTCTCTTCTCCTTCTGTTACTGTAACTCCCCCTCACCCCCTTCCATCAGCCCACCCTCCCTCAGTGCTGAAGCCTATCTTCCAACATTTATGAGTGGTTATAGCTGCTCTCGTGGAGGAGGTGGTTGTTGTTTTGGCTTATTTTAGCTGCTCCAAATCCTCTCTCTGTTCTGTAGCGCTCCATGCAGCCAAACCAGGAAGAAAACATTCTGCCATAGTCAGGAGGAGGATATGGAGGTTCTGTCCAAATAAGTGTAAGTGGTTCTGTGCAGTTTAATTCAGTCCAAACAGACTTCAATCTGAATCTTTTATAAGAATCCCTGAACACATGCCGTGAAAGTGCTGACATTTTTAGGCAAATGTAAACGACATTAAAATGCAACAAGATGTTCCTGTTTGATCACAGCAAGACGTCTGAGACAACTCCTTAAGCAATATTACCCATCAGACCCCCAACAATCTAGTGCTTGGAAGTGGCAGCTCTTCAGGAATGAACAATATTATTGATCATTTGGCTTTCTTACTGTCTTTATCTCATATAGTTGATTTTTATATTATTGTGAAGCAAAAATATAATTTATTCTGCGAAGGCAGATTCTTGATAGTAAGTGAATACTGAAGGATTTCTCTTGATAATGAGATTTTTTTCAAGCTCTTTTGTTAATTTATAATTACACATTTAAGTTCATTATGATTGGAGCTATTTTTTAAAATGATACTGCCTGGTTGGAGGATATATCCTCTCCAAGGAAGTCTGGCTTTCTTTTAGCTAGCTGTGTGTATGTGTGTGTGTGAGTGTGTGTGTTTGAAGTTGTGAAGGGTGCTACTGAGATATTAGTCATAGGTAATCTTTGAAATAGGATAATTAACTGTCAGGTTGTGTGTGTGTGTGTCTTGTCTTGTCTGGCTGTCTTGCAGTACCTCCTGCCTATTTAGTTTCTCTATCTGTACAAAGTTGCAGGATTATGGTATTATACTGACACACAAACATAAATCCACACACACACATACTTGGAATTTTTTAATAAAATTGTTATATAATATTATAATTTCACTTTCATAGGCACACTCCTAGACTAATTTCTGGTATCATATGGCCCTTGTTGTGCTGTAAACACGTGATGTTTAACAGCGTCTCCTAGACGACACCTTTTGACAACTCTGGGGCCTCAGCTGTCTGTAAATTTATATCCAGGGGCCCCTGGGTGACACTGGACCCAGCTATGATGTCATCACCACAGGCACTTCTGTTACTGAGCCTAGTCGCATGTTACCAGGGGCCAAGCTGTTTTCCATGTAAGCGACAGACTCCCTGCTATCTTATTACGAGGACGACCAGCTGTCCTCCATGCGCCAGACTAAACTCGCCTGTATTTCTTTAATGTCTCACACGGTCCGCTAGACAAGAGTCTGACCCACGTCTATCCTGCTGCAGAGTTAAGATTTGACTCCTGTGACTCCCCATACCTGATACATTACCCGATACAACGTTACAGTGTGCATGCACGTAGATAAGATAACAACCCCTGTCTGCCCTCAGAGGGAAAAATTGTAGGCTGGCTTAAAAAACAGTTGTGCTGAAATCATTAGCACATGAATCAAACAAACATTTGCTGGTGCCAGATTTTAAAGCGTATGTGTTTGATCTCATTGTAAACTGAATATTTTTTACAGCTAGTTTTTCACAACATGACAAGCCAACAGTCTTTCCTAAAAATGGCTTATAACACATCTATAAAGCATTTGTGAACCACTGATAAGCTATTTGGTACAACTTATAAAACCTTTATAGGTGACTTAGGGTAACAATTTCTTAATCGGTTTCTTTATTCCATCTCACTCCCTTTCACCACAACTTGTATTTGTTTTTGGAATTTGCATGGATGAGAAAAAGCTGAGTTAAAATGAGCATCTGTTCCTGGTTACATGGAAATATTTCATCAACTACTTGACTAACATACAGTTATGTGTGTTTTTGGATTATAAATTGGACAAAACAAGCAATTTGCTATTTGACGTCAATTTTATATTGACTAAACAACAAATCAATTAAGTGAAAAAAAAAATTGCCAGGTTAATTGTTAATGAAAACAATCATTTGCTCAACATTCAAGATACTTCTCATCTTCTATTTTACAGTTGCATTGAAATTATTTTAGTTGTCATCTAATGTTGTAAATATAATAAAGCTTGATTAACTTGCATCAACAGGCCAGTCTTCTTCATATTCAACAAGTGCCCCTTAAGTAGTAGCAATAATGTTGTCATAATGTTAATAGCTTATTATTAAAGTGTCATCATATACACATTAGTCATAGTTACAATTTATTTAATTGAAGTGAGGATACAAAACAAATTGTATTTGTGTTGGTATTTGTGATGGATATACTCCTCTTACTCTAAGTTTATAATAAGAGACATATGAATAAACAGTAGCGCTGTCATTAATTTGAGTAAAAGTGTCTTATAATGTATTATCTATGATGTATAATCCCCCGTCTATATTATCTCAACTCACAGCCTGTTTTTCTACAGCAGCAGTGTCTGTGTAATTTGTCAGAGGCTGTTACATGTCTGATCTCCACTGTAACCCCAGACCTCATTTAGTCAGCAGATGGAAAATAGCCAGCCAGTGTGTGCATGTCACACACAAACATCCCACTAAATGTCTGTGTGTGTGTGTGTGTGTTTGAATCTCTCTTTACAGTCTGCAATCTCACTATATACGCATAGCTTTTTTTGTCTAGGGCTTAGCATAAGAGCTATATAAAAGAATGCGCAACACACATGCACATATAATATCATAGTCCCAGCAGTGCCACCACATTATGTCAGCGCTGACAAGGTAACGCTGTGTTACCGTAGCAACCGAGTGCTGTAGACAATATTAAAGAGAAGCGAAGAAAGGAGGCATAGGGAGAGAAGTTTGTGTTTCACATCAAATCCCGTCATTTAACCCACATTATCTCTTTCTCTCACGCACACAACGTTTCTGCCTGACTCCAAGGCACAACCGTGTATAATCGCTTACTCACACACAGGAAGTCATGGTCGCGCGCGCACACACACACACACACACACACACACACACACACACACACAAACACGGATAAGCAGGAACAGAGTGTAGGGGTTTAGGCTGTACTCCTGCTGACAGTGTGATGAGAGGAGAGGAAATGCTGGATTAGCCTTTTTCTCCAAAATCCTGATTTTTAAACATTATTTCTTAGCTTCCTGTGTGATTACTTCCAATTATTTCTCTCTATTTCTACCTTGGTTTTTCTCTTTTTTCCCCCTTCCTTTTTATTCTTTCCTTTGTCCCTCTCTCATTCTCCATTACTCTACCTCCCACTCTTTCTGCCCTTGTCTCCAGTGTCCATTTCTCCTGTGATGAATTCTACATTGGTAAGACAGAATCATTATTTTGACTTGGAGGGGTGAGTGGGTAACGTGTAGGCTGATCTGCCTCTCTAATTCATGCTATCTGTATCAATTTGTTGTGACACACACGTACACACACATACAACAGTGTGGCCCATGGGAGTGTATGACATGCAGTGACATTGTTTTTTTTTGTGGAAGTGGCTATTAATTAGCCAGATTGACAGGTAAGACAAAGAGAGGGACAGATAAAGGGAAAGGGACAAAGGGGAAAGAAGTGATGGAAAACAAATTATCCCTAAAGCATAATCTTAGGCCTGCATCAGCGCGTCCACTGTAATTGCTATGTATTTCACCCTAACATCATCTCTCTGATGGATGTGTCATTGCTTTGTACTGGCCACTCGACTGGGCCGCAGTCCAAGGCTGGATACATTCAGAATTTTGGAGAGAAAATGAAGGACGCTTGGCTTTTTGATGTCACATCCGCATCAGTGTGACCAGAATAGAATAGATTCTTGGAGTCTCAGATTCGTGACAGGTCATAATGTATGCCCACTCACTCTTCAGGAGGACGGATAGACAGATGGTATTGATCCAAAGCACACACACACACACATACACACAGACATACTCACAATGTGTGAGAGACAGTAGTCATGGTGTGGTTTAAATGCCGTGGTTTTATGATTCTTTTATTTATCTACTTTGCTGTTTTATGTACAGTCATGCCAATATGTTTTCAAAATGAAAGTGGAAATTGAAAGGATAGATGGATAGATACAAAGATAGATAGATACATATACTTAGATACATATATAGATGCCCTTTTCAGTGGCTCGTTTGGCGTTTGCAAAGACAGATTGAGCAGATCTCAAATGGCTGTATTATCTAGGACCATTATCAGCCATTTTCTATGATTACTTGTTGAGTATAGTACTATTTTCTGTCAGGAATGGGCATTGCTATGATCATGGTAGCTTATCAGCCTCATGCTGGATCCATACCACACCTGCTACGAGTGTACCGTATCAGTATCGTTTGCAAAGTGCTGAACTGGAGTGGTGCCGTTTGTGGTGTGGTGGATTATCCAGATTTATCCCTGCCAATGACCTTGTGAGTGAAAGCGGGTCAGTACCGTGTATTTGTACACTTCACCTGGCACATTCCTGCCTTACCTGACCCAAACTAAACTATGGTCAAAAAGAAGAAAGGGGAGATAAACCTTGTGTCCTGTGCTGGCAGGCATGTGCGAACGAATTTCTGTATGGATATTACACAGCTGGAGATAGCACAAGGTCACCTCAGCAGTAGAAATCTTCTAACTCCTACATGGCGCTCATAGCCACGCTGACAGCCAGTCACCACAGCAACATAATGAACTTTAACCTCTAAATTACCTACATTACAAGCTACCGCTGATAAGGAGGTCAGGGGTCAAAGGCACAGTAATCTGACAGCAGATGATAATGTGCCTATGTTCCTAGAAAAGTCGTGTACAATATGATGGAAGAGTATGCATATAAAAAAGAGGAAAGGACAAACGCTTATGGTGAAAAATTGAGAAAATGTCATGAAAAGTTTACTCTTTGGGGAACTGATGTTAGTACCTGCAATCTGTGCCTCTCAAAATAACTGTCAATAACATTAAAATACCCATTGCTTACATACTTTAATTTACCAGATGCTTTGGATTGTTTGCCAACGAGCTGTCATTCCAGTTTCTATTTATTTCCAAGTCTCATATAACACTATGTGAAGGGATCAGGCTCTGCTCCAAACCTAATGCTGCACATACACACGCTGTGCCACGCCGCAGTAGCTTCTTGCCAAACCCAGCATCTCAGCAGGGTTTGAAAAGTGCCACCACCTACCAACCATGCAGTGATGAATTTGTTTTTTTATTATATTCCCAAAGCTGACCGAAGTCAATTTAACAACCTGATAGCCACTGCAGGTGGAGAAAAATGTAGTTTTCAGTGAATTACAGCCAGTTTACCTCTATTGTGGCTCTGCTCCAAACCTGATGCTACTCCCTTAGTCACTGCTCTGTATTACAGCTGTACTCCAAGTATTATGCTCCAACCTTAGTCACTCTATTATGGCTCCAGTCCAAAGCAAATGTTTTAACCTCAGTCAGCGTATTAGATCTTCATTCAAAGCCAAATCCTCAATGCGTCCATCACTCTCTCTGTGTCACTTTCTCTTTTGATTAGAAGCTATGTGGTCAGTTAATCTGCCGGCTTTGTTTGGGGCTGCAACAAGGTGCATAAACACACATGCGCACACATTCACACACACACACACATACACACACAGTGCGGTCAGATCAGCGTGTGTGTGTTTATGTGAGTGAGTATAGGAATGGATTCATGCTTGTGTTGTGTGCAAATGTATGTGTGTGTCGTGTCAGATGAGACAGTCTCCTGGGATCGTGGGGGCCTGGAGGCACCATATGGTCTCTATGTCGCTCATAGACCTCTCTGTTCTCCTCTCTCGCCTCTCCTCCTTCATCCTTTCTTTTTCCTCACTGTCTTCTCTCTTTCGCTGCACCTCTTTGATCTCCCATCCCTCTTCTTCCTCCTCTCTGCTCCCTACTGTTTCCATTTTTTTTTTCTCACTTCCTCTGTCTCCATATTTGTGTCACTCACATTTTATATTCTCCCCCTCCAGTTTCTTTTTGAGATCGTGTTGTCTTTTTCACTTAGAAAAGCCTTTTTTCACCCTGTCGGATTTTTTCTTTTCAGTTTCATGATTGTTTGGTACCACTTTCTAACAATTTACTCTTTATAAAGGGTTTGTAAGTCTTAATTAAACTTAATGATTAATAAATCCTTTACTTATGCTTTATAGATCAGTCAGTCAGAGCAACTTTTGGTTGGTGTTATCCTCCTGCAGGACACTTTTCTTTTTCCTCCCCTAATGGACTACTTACCTTCTGAGAAAACCTGCAGCATCTGGACAAAATCCATTTATTAACAACTTATTAACATGTATATTCTGCAGACTTGACGTCTTATTAGAAAGTATGAAAGCTACAACTATTTATCAACTGATTATCAACATTTATAACTGAATTATTACCAAAAAGAAAGAATAAACATGCCAGAGTTTTTAAGTTATTCTTAAACATGGCTTATAAAGCATTTGTTAACAAGCTACTTGTCACAACTTATATATAAACCCTTTATAAAGGGGTTTCAATTTCTTAATTGGTTCCCTTTCAGCACAATAATTTGTTTTTGGAATTTGCATGGATGGGGAGACGCTGAGTCATATTGAGAATATGTCCTTGGAACACTATACTATGTGTTTTTGGTGGCAAAGAAATTATGCAATAAACTGCATTGGAAATGCATTTATTGATCATTTGGTACAACAGAATTTAACAGAATTTACTTTCAGCCACAACACTTCAAAAATAGCTTTGAACACTGGAAAACACTCATAAAACATCCTCCACAACCTTTCCCATGTAGGTTACACACCTCCATCATAGTTCTCCACATTAGTTGGAAATATGACCAACACTAGCTGACACTGAAGAACAATAACAATTCCTGAACGATTCTTCCCATTTTCCTTGTTTGTTCTATGTCACTCAGAGAGCTTCTTGCTCTAACCCAGCTGATGAAAGCACAGCTTTGATTTTTTCAACACTTAAAAAAATTGCTCAAAATTACCAACATATTGGCTGGAAACACATCTTTTGTGTCCTCTCTGTCTGTCAAATTCCTTTTTCAAATGAACTTTATCAACATTTGAAGAGAACACAACCTTGATGATTTGAACTCTCAGCACCGTATTATTCTGACATGTTTGTTCGCTGAAACTCTTTGATTTGATGGGATGCTCAGCCTTCTCTCCTGCCATTCTATGCATCTTTCAGTGATTTCGTGTGTGTATGAGTACGTGCATGTGGATCTTGAGGAGTAACAGCAGAGATCAGAGAGCGCCCGAGCTTTGCGAGATGAATACAGAGAGACAGAGAAAGAACAAAGGAGAGAGGAAAACACCTGTTCTACAAATGCTTGGCAATATTAATAATGCATATGTGTCAATAAAGAAAATTGAATTGGGGTGACAGAGAGAGAGAGAGAGACTGTTTTAGCAATATTCTGAGTGTTACATTCAATTATGCAATTGCATGGAAGAGACTCTGAGACTGACGCAGAGCATTTTTAATGAATTCCTATTCCTTAAAGATTTTAGCAATACTATTAATCTAATATTTATAGCAATAAAAGTTCACAAAATAAACAGACACAGTTAATGCAGTTAGACTGAACTAAATTGAATGCAGAGATGGAGGGAAGGTTGACAAAAGGTAGACAGGTGAAGACAGAAACGGCGAGGTAGAGCTATTGGGTTGGAGACGAAGGGAAGCCGAGTGGCCCAGATGAAGGACTTAGAGGTGCTGTGTGGTTGTGGGGAGATTCTGACAGATAGTGTCGCCCTGTTATTTAGTGTCCCCGGTGTTACACAGCAGTTTATGGGGGCGTTTTTTGCCAGACACCTCAGGAACAATAATACCTCTCGAACAGGAATACAAAGATCCATATTTTCTCATATCATATTTGTCTCTTTTTTTTTTTTGTTTAAAGCTGTTAATTTCCTGCTTGTGCTTATGTCATATTAGATGTATAACAAAACAGAGAATGATGCGCACACATGTAGAGAGAGAGAGAGAGAGAGAAAAAGCTCTCTTGTTTGCCTGTTAGCTGAGGAAGTTACCGGAATCTGTCCTTGCCACTGTCTAATCCACAACACACGCTCATGTGCATACAGCTGTCATATCTGTTGCTATGCCACCCGACTTCTGATGGCTTTTTGTTGAGCGTATCCGTGCTATGCGATGGGAGAAGAGAGAGAGATTGTGAGGTGAGAGAGACAGGGAAACATGGAGGAGCAGGAAGGAGACAGGTGAAGGAGATGAGAAGAGAAAAGTGGGAGAGTAAAAAGGGGGAGAATGTGAGAGGGAAAAGGGAAAGGAGAGAAAACAGCCTATAGGTCTCCCCATCATCATTCTCTGCCCTCTCTGCTTTGTGTCTGCAGACTGCTGGCTGTATTAATACATAAAGTAATGTGGCATTTCACTGAGGGACTTGGCACGTGGCCACAGCATGCTCTATGCCCTCATCCTCCTGTGTGTGTGCTCAAGTATGCTGAGCCTGCTAACATTAGCAGCTGTCAAAACACAGTTTCATGTGTAGTTAGGAGTACAATAGATGATAATCAAATAGAGCAGAGTTGAGATGGAACAGAGCACTTTTATTTCATCTCCTCCAGTCAGTTTTTGTTTATCGCTCTCATCTTTTTTTTTTTTTATCTGCCTCTCGTGTCGTCGACTCACCAGGTCTGGCCAAGTGGTTGGCAGCGGTGCTGGATGGGGGCAGGCCGATGCCCCCAGGGGGGTGCGTGTGCTGGGGCATGACACAGAGCTCTGCAGCCTTCCTCTGTCGGAGGGGCGGGGCTATGGGGCGTCAAGCCGCCATGCCTGCAGCCTCCACTAGGGCGGCGACTGCAAAAAGCTTCACCAAAACACCTGAGGAGAGAGAGAGAGAGAAAAAAAAAGAAGTGAGACACAGTATAGATAGTGTCACGGACACACACATCTATAAAGATGAAAGGCAATATAGACTAAAGCAGCAGGATGGTGTGTGTGTGTGTGTGCAGGCTACCTTGCATAAATTTATGCCTGTGTTTGGACCTTTGCTTTTGTGGGTGTGTGTGTGCATGTGCGTGTGCAAGCATCATAAACAGCCCCCTGGTATTTCATGGGCATAAATAATAAATGTGTGTGTCTTTGGCAGTTTACACAATCAGTTTTCCTTTCCCACAGACAGACCCCCTACTGGTACTGTCTGGCACAGAGACTGACACACAGAGAGAGACAAAGCGAGAATGACACGGAGAGAGAGAGAGCGAGAGGGGTGTGAGAGGGAGAGAAAAGGTGGAGAGGGAAAGATAAAAGCATAAGCTGGGAAAACAGAAACAGAAATTGAGGGAGAAAAAAGCAGAACATACTGTAGCTTGAAGAGGAAGAGAGAGTAGACATGGCAGTATCGTGCCTAACTACCCTCGAGCAAGGCAGCAAGAGACAGGAGACTCTTCAAACTCTTCGCTGAATAAGTAAAGGTAACAACAGAAAACTGAGTCACCTCGAGAGCACACCGGGTTCTTGAAAGTCTAAGGTTTTGGGGATAGTGGTGTCTGACAGATTCGATAAAGGAGATCTGGTAAATGTCATATGGTCCTCCGCAGTAAATCTGTTTAAAAAATCTACAAATTATCTCAATAAAAGAAATCTTCATGAGTTCCTATCAGGCTACTGGACTACAAGTTCCATTAGATAGCTCTGTATGCCACAGTCATAGAAAACATCTTGGATAATGATCCAATATGTCCTTTTAGTGCAGAAACCAAACATCATCAGGCATCTTTGAAAATTGCAGTGCAAAAGAAACAAGTTATTACGAATATTGTGCTTAAGTTAATTTTGTTTGTCAATGATGGAAAGATCTAAGATCTAGACTAATGGACTAATAGAGACAAGCAAAAGTAGACATAAATCCACTTTTTTCTTGATTAAAAGTGTTGGAAAAACATTGACAGCAGCGTGATGAAACATATCCCAAATGCTCTGAAAAAGATTCTTGTCACTGATGAGCCATCACAGTGAAAATAGGTTTTACGAGTGGGAAATTACCACGGGAAGAAACATGTCAGAACCTCAATACCACATGACTGATGCGCGCTGTTGACTCTCATCCCCCTGAGCCAATCAGTGTAATTTAAATAAATAAAAACGCTGGAGTGCCGCTGCGTCTTTTTTCCCAAAGTATCATCAAAACCCAATCAGCAGTGTGTGAAATTTCGCACTAATCAGATTAAGCTGTTGTTAAAACGTTAGCTGTTTGTGGGGAAAAGTCAGAAACACGAGCAGGTTTTTAATCTACACTGTTCATTTTACCATCCAGCTGAATGGAGCTTTGCAATTATTTGTAGATGCATGTAGAGTGATTATGGAAATTTGCACCTGAAGCCCTTGAATAGACATTTTAATCTACAGTAGTAGGAGGAAAAAGTGAATGTGTGGACTGATTGATGATGAAAAAATATAGTCAAGCAGATGGACAAACAGACTGCAGTCATTTCCATAAGCAACACTCGTCAGTCTGTTCAGAGTGTCAGTAAGTTATTTACAACTGGTTATATATGAGGTAGTGGAAACTGGAGGAAAGGAGAGGAGCAGAGGAGGTGAAATAAGAGGTGAAGGAGGTTTAGAGAAAGGGACAGTGATGAAAGCATAAAAGGAAAATATAGGCGAGGCAGGAAATGCCAGAAGGGGAGGGGAGGTAAAAATAAGTCCGATGGGTAAACAGGCAGGACATTAAAATTCTCCTCCACAATCCCCTGTGTGTTTTGGCGCGTGTGTTGAGTGTGTGTATGTGTACATATATGCGCCCCAGTGGTGCTATTTGTGTTATCATTATTGCTATTAGTACCTGTCAGACACTGAACAAAATATAAAACACTTGTCTAATCTCACAGCTCTCTCCCTTCCTTCTGTATATCTACCTCTTCAAATCTCACTTCCCCTTCTTTTCTCCACCGTCTATTCCCCTGTCTGTCTTTTCTCTTTTTTTTAGGGGCTTCATCTTTCAATATTCTGTATTCTGTTCCCTCCCCTTCCCCATCTCTTGCTCGATGGCCCTCTTTCTTTGCTTTACAAAAGAACAGAGGCACGTACGGGGGATATTCAGCAGATGGATTTCCTGCATGTGATTAAAGGCACATTAGCTAGGTTCTACTGGGAAATTTCAGTTGTTCTTTTTTAAATGAGCACATTTGAAAAATTCAGAAGAACAGCGCGGATGAAAAATGGAAGAATTCGGGAAGATTCTCTTCAGATTTCAAGATGTTCATGTTTTCCTTTTCAGTCTGATGTGTGGTGTGTAATGTGGGGCTGTTTTTAAAAAAATTCTACTATACTACTATACTGATGGGTTCTTCACATACTGAAATGAATACTATTGCCCATTTGTCATAGTTGTTCATCAAAGTCGTTATTTTTGTGGTGATTCCAAGCAATAACTCTGTTAAATCTATCTTTAATTCCTGTTTTAGCTTTTGGACTGCCTTGTAAATCTTGTAAGCGTTTCGCTTTAATTTGCGTGTTGGCCATTTGTCAAATGATTCATGGCTTTGTTTATGTTTGTTTTGATGTATTTCGGGGGAAGAAAGCATTTTGGCCAGAGAGCAATGTGTTGTGCTATAGGCAGAAACTGAAACAATCTCTCCTTTCTCATCTCAGCTGTCACCCTACAAGCATTGTGAATGTATTTCCCACGCCATTTTCCAAGAGAGATGTAGAATGAACATTTAAGCAGTGAAAAATGTACAAGACGTATCAGAAACTGAAACCACGCTGAAATCATCCTTAAAGTGATGTATTGAAGTTGTAGCATTATGTCACCACTGCAGCCACATGTTAGTGTTCACCCAGCATGTTAAATGGGTGGTCTGTCAGGCTATTCTCAGCTCAAGCTTTTTTTACCAATTTGACCTGGACATAGGGGCAGCCAAAACCTACACAGGCACCCATTGCACATATTCGTTCACACGCATGTGTAAATACTTTGGTGTCAAAGTGGCCTGCATGTTGGGGAATCGAGTAACTCATCCTCCCTTCCTCTGCGCTCCTCTTTTCTCCTCTTCTCTCATCTTTCCATCCTATTTTCATTCTGTTTATTCCACTAATGGCTTTCTGTCCACACTTAAGCCGGACTTATACTCCGCAGGGTGTTGCAGAGGCTTCGTGCAGAGCCTCGACGAGCATTTCCTCAAGAATTTAAGCACACACACACACACACACAGAGATAACATGTAGAAACCACCGACTGTGATTGGTCATCTTGGGCTGCTTTTGCTTTAGTGATAGTGAAGAAGCAAGATGAAGAAAATTTTGTGATCTAGAAAAGCCATTTTCAGTGCAATCTTTCCCGCCAAGATCATTGATCTCTATCATAAAGCGAATAAAAGGATGTAAACATGATTACTTGAGGTATATGTTGCTTCAATGGCTCAGTAATCTTGTTTACAGTAGCTAGACGAATTTGTATTTTATACCCGTCTTGTCTTGTCTCCCTACAACTAAGTGGATGAACGAGTGTAAAGACAATTACTTCAGGTATATAATGAATATGCACAATAGCTGGATTATGTAAAACACAGCCATTCAGTGTTGTGTTGTTGCTAAAACAAGCAATGAGTTAGTCAGCACTAAATCACTTGCTTCCTACGTTGGAGGCATCTACTACAAGACCACCAAAACACTTTGAGGGAGATGCTTAAATCTTGCTTTACTCTTACAGGAGTGTGTGCGTGTGCATGTGTGTGTGTAAGCATTTGTATGTGAGGACATCTTTGTCCGATTTGCCCAATTTATCCTGTGTTTCAAGGTATTTCTTCTTTTTATGACAGGCCTACTTGGCTTGACTAATAGTTTTTAATCAATATGGCTGGAATTCTGTTCAATTTGCCACCAAATGGAAACCCACCTGCACACACAAGGACGACTATTCATGTGGAAAGGCAGGTGCGCGTGTGTGTGTGAGTCGGCATGTGTGTTTGAATGTGGGTATGTGGCGCCTGAATGAATGACATCAGAGTTGTAAACACACCCAATCCAATCATTCACCTTCAGGTCTACCCTTTACTTCCTCTACACACTCACACACACGCGCACGCGCACAAATATTTGACAGTTGGATTGTGTTTAATTGAAGCCTTGTTAATGGGTCTATCAAAGTCAGATTAACCACATTAACAATAGAGATAAAAAAGGAATAAAAAAGTCATAATAAGTGAGTGCATGCTCGCTGTTGTATGGTCCTGTATTTGCATGTGTGTGTGTGTGTATTTGTGTAGGTGTGTTTGTCTGTGTAACAGTGCAGATTGCTAACAAAGGCAGAGAGAGGCAGCCAAGCTTTCCTAAATCAATTTTTAATGGCTTTCTTACACAGGAGAGGGGAGAGATTGGGGCAACACAACACAAACACACACACACACACACACACACACACACACAAACACATACACATACAAATGCACAGACACTTAAGTACATGAGGATAGCTTGATAAATACAGCCGCATAAGCGTTGACAGGCACGTGGTGCAAAAATATGTACAGATATATAATTACACGTGCATGTGGCGTATGTGTGCAGACATACCGTACATATACACATGCACGCTGTAGGAGTGTGTCCAAAAACACACAAATGATAGACAAACATACACATACATTCATAGCATACAGGTCATATGTCAGGCACATACTGGTATGATAGCATACTTCAAATTTTGTGATACTGAGACCAAGTCAAGGTCAAATTTAAACAGGTTTTAATCCAAGACAAAGCTCTGGCAAAACAGAAGAGGCAACAGGCTGAAGGGGTTGAGATGGTCAGTTCTGCTTTCACTGAGAATAGAATTTGGCAGCTAATTTTAATTTAACTACATTGACATTTAGACCTGGCAATTTAATTATATACCATGTTATGATTCATTGCATTCTTACTGATAATGTATTATTTATCTTTATTAGTTCACCAAAATGTAAAATTATTCTGCATTTTAGTATCAATAAGTACTGTAGGAAAATACACTTTACTGAACACACACCAAACAAGAATCCACTTATTGGGAATAAAAGGGTCATATGTGCAATTTTAAAATTTGCTATTTTGTCAAGTGCATCAGTAATGCCACAAGTTTGAGTGTTCAGACTTGTGTGTTGGAAATAATAAGCAAGCTGTCAATAAGCTGTCAGACTGGTCTGAGGTGTTAGCCATGTTAGCAGTAGACATGTCAAACTGCTACACTAACCATAGAGCTAGTCAGTTATCATTATTATTCTCTACAGGATTTTTTTTCTTTTTTGAATGCATGTACATTACTAGGAGGATATTCAGAGAATTTGCCATTAATTGGTAGCTAATGTAGAGCGGCACAAGAGCCTTGAGGACATTTGGGTGGAGTATGTCTCACGCTCATTGCTTCATCATATAATCAGAGTGCAACTCTTGCAAGTTAATCAATCAAATATCACACCCTTTTAAAGCAAGGTTAGTGTCTATAAAGTGTTTTACTAGATAAGAGATAAAGATAAAGACAGCAGCACACTACACACTGATCATCAGACTGAGGTTGAAAAGGTTTTAGGAAGGAAGAAAGATGCAAACCAACTAAATAAAACTATCAATAAAGTATTATTGCAATGATTAATAATCACATTAAATCTCTAGCAAAACCCACATTGCTTTATTCAAGTTAAAATAATTTGTATATGAAGTATTCTACCTAGTTTGGATCAAATTTTTGCTTTTTTTCCTGAAGCCCTCAAGAAAGGGAAAAGGGGCAAATCCTTAATTGTACAATACTGACAGTACGGGTATCTCAGAAGACATCAGTATATTATCATTATGTTAAGCAAAGATCCCCACTGAGGTTACATCTTGTGTATTATTCTTAGCCATGTTTATATGGGGTATGTCAGTGATGGACTGCACCAAGCCCCCAGAGATACTGTAGCACTGTGATGTGCAGCAGTTTTGGTGTCGTGACCAAAGTCTGACCTACATGTAGATTTTCTAGAGTAGTGGGATTATTACTGTGATTCTCCACAGTAGCATACTGTTTACAGTGATTTTCTACAGTGGTAAAATGGTTACTGTGATTTTCTACAGTAGCATAATGTAGAAAATCTTTGATTTTCTATAGTAGTGTGTTGATTACTGTGATTTCTGCAGTATCATGTTGATTATTGTGTTTTTAGGCCTGAAACACAGTACTATACTGTAAAAATATTCACAGTAATTAACTGTGCAGAAACACAGTACATTACATGGATTTCACAGCCATTTTTTTTATAGTGCAGGTCACATGACACCCTGAGGTTTAGAGACATTTTCTTGCCATACACATCCATCACAAAATAAATGACTGCAAAACATTTTCTGTGCAAAACTTTTTTAGATTCCCAATATTTTAGCAGTTATACCTAATATATGCTTAAAAACTGCCAATGGCTGTATAAAGATTTTATTTTGTGTCATTTGTATTCAGTCACTAAGGCAGAGCCAGAGAAAGACACTAATGCATTGCATTGGCATGGAATGGAAACTTTTTGGGCATTTTCGCTATGTGAGCACTTTTTTGCTCATGAAATTTTTAATACATCTATGGGTGGTACATTTGGTATATTAGTATTAGTCATGCTACAAAAGATCCCTATAAATACAGTATAGCCTACTGTATTAACCTTAGCTATGCTGGACCCTTAAAATCAGGAGGTTTGGTATAAGCACACAAGGACTTTCTGTAAGGCTTTATTTTCTTTTACAAGTCAAGTAAGTTGTGGCAGGAGGAAAAAAGCAGTCCTCAATAATATTCCCTACTGTCCATATCAAAAGTTTAACAAAAAATATATAAGATCATCAGTACAGTTTACTGTTTATGCCCTGCAGGTTATGTCCAAAAATTAGATCACTTGTGTTTCTTGGAGAGTTTATGTTTGTCTGTCTAAGTCTGTGTACTTCTTTATTGATTTAGTTATAAGGAACACTCCTGTCAAACTGAACCTCACATGAATCATATGCCCATACCTGTGTGTGAATGAACTATGGTGCTTTCATCTTCTCCCACTGCCCACCTCTGCAAGCTTTGCCCCAAAACCACAGCCCAAAAATTCCTGTGAATGTGCGTGTTGTGTGTATCCTGGAAACAGGTTAGGGGCTGACATTTTCAGCATCCACCTCCTCACAGTGTGCACCTTTGGCCCCATCGAAATTGCCAATTTGTTTGTCGGGGGAGAAAAAAGGTAAGTCTGTCTCTGTCTGCAGTCTACTTTGTGTGACATAGTACATCTTTCATCCCGGTCGTAAAATGAGATTAGGAACAGTTACGTTGAAATGAAGTGTGTGGTTCTGTGTGTGTGCGTGTGTGAGTGAGGAAAAGGGAACTAGCACCACAAACAGACTTACCTTTTCACCAATAATCTCAGACAGCAACAGCCTTATTGTTTTCTCCCTTCAGCCATCCCCCCCCCAAAAATATCTTAAAAATTAAAAAAGAAATCAAAAATCTCTCACAGGGCAAACCATCGAAGAAAAACTGACCCCTCTTCAGTTAAAGAAATCCATACATTCAAGATCCTGGCCAAATGAATAACGTAAGAATAATCCTTCTTTCTGTATAGAGACAATCCCCCCCCCCCAAGCTTCTCTTCAAACCACCAATGAATTGTGAAAAAGGAGGGATTGAGTAGAAAAAAAGGAGGGATTGTAGAAAAAAAAAAACGAGGTGAAGAGAGGCTTAGAGACACAAGAGGAGGGAAGAGAGGATAAGGTCCTTAGAGGGAGAGGGATGGAGATAGTTAATCCTTTTCTTCGGATCTATTCCCTATATGAATGATACGTCCAGCGCCGTCCTGCTCACTGGCTCGTGTGCTGCCGTGTGTGTCTGAGAGGCGTGAGTGTGTGTGAAAGAGAGAGAGAGAGAGAGACGGAGTGTGTGTGTATGTGAGAGAGAGAGAGAGAGAGAGAGAGAGAGAGAGAGAGAGAGAGAGAGAGAGTGGCGTTAGGTTGCTGGCGTCACGCGGTAGCCCTCCTGTGTGTCGCTATGTTTGTGATTCCTGCACTCAGCACGCGTCGGGGAGTGTGTGTGTGTGTGTGTTTAACCATGCATCTGCACTTGAGGGCTGCCTTTCCGGTGTGTCTGTGTGTGTGTGTGTGTGTGTGTTAGTGTGTGTGAGTGAGTGTGTGTGTATGTGTGTGTGTTTGTGCACCTACCTCCCCTTCTTCTCCTCCGTATGTGTGTGCAGTCGTGCATGTGGCAGGAGAATATGTGTGTGTGTGCCTTGTCAAATATAGTAACATTAGTGAATGCTGCCTCTGTCTGCCTGCAGATCTCCCACTGTGACAGAGAGAGGATGAGGGAGGTGGAATACAGAGAGTGATAATACGAAAGAGTGGAAGCCGAGAGAGAGATCGAGAGAAAAAGGGGGGAGTAGGAGAGAGGAGGAGAGGGAGGGAAGAGAGGGCAAGGAGAAAGTAGAGGGAGATAGGTAGAGTGGGAGGTGGCGAGAGAAATAGAGGAAAAAGATAAGGGTCGGAAGGAGGAAGAGAAAGAGGGAGGCAGAGGACAGGGAGGGATGGGAAGGGGAGAGACAGAAAAGAGAGATGCAAGAAAGAAAACTGAAGCGGTGGAGGGAGGGATCAGCTGATTTCAGTGAAGATGAGAATCTCCCTCTGCCACATGGGCTTTTCTCCTCCCTCGATTTTTTTTCTTCTTTTCTTTTTCCTTTTTTTCTCCTCACGTCTCCCATGCTCGGCTTTCGTTTTCATTCTGTTCCCTGTGGCAGCTCTCGTAACGGCAGGCTTTGTGTGTGTGTGTGTGTGTGCATATGGTTGTGTGTGCACGCATGTTTTAGGGTGATTGTGCACTTGTATTACTCACATTGTGGAGACACAAAGCTGGCTGCCAGAAGGTAAAACATTAAAGTTTTGGATAAAGGTTTGAGATTAGGCATGATGCGATTGTGGTTAAGGTTAGAGTAAAACTGAATGTGTGTGTGCTCAGTAGTGAAAATCATTGTGAAAAAACATTTCCTTTGGAAGACACCAGCGACAATTTGTGAGACAGACAGAGACAGAGCTTGGAATGGGAGTAATGGGATGTACGAGGGGATATGAATTGGTGGGGGGATTGTGTGTTTGTTTGCACACACAGCATATAATTACTTGGCTGCTTCCTTACATGGATTGAATCATACTTGACTCACACACACATTGTGCTGTTAATGAGCATGTGAATCATTTGGCACAGTTGGCGGCGCCTACATGAGAGACTAGTTGTTTCCATAAGGGATTGAACCAAACTTTTTTCACCAGCCAAGCGTCTTTTTCTCTCTCTTAGGGCACCTGAATCGTTAAGAGAAACACTCGTGGTCCAGGTGTTTTTTATACTCACTTTCTTTTCATAGCACAAGTCAGTTGTGTATTTTCAGTCTGTCATATGTTTGTTTCGCTTTGCTTAATATGGTTGTCATAGAGATTGCCAATCAATCAGACAGCTGGGATTGAAGCCCTGTGGCTGCAAATGTCTCTCCTGCTGAAGTGTCCTTGAGCAATACATCAATCCCTGCCAGCTCTGAGGCCACTGCTGTGTAGCTGTGTGGCTAACCTCTGACCTTCCTGAAACATGTGGTATGAAAACTACTAAATGGAACTCAATGGCATGTCAATACTTTCATATAAACAAGAGATCAAATAACTTTATGTAATGTGAAAGATGTTACTCATAGTGACAAACACACAGTAAATTATCACCTGACTCTGCAGATAGCCTCAGCTCTACGGTCACAGTTTTCTTTTAGGTTCACTCTCACCACTCTCAAGCCACAGCAGGAAGCTGTTTTCAGCAAAAAAAGCTCTAATAGAAGCACTGTATGCTACCTGTCCAGCACTAAACAGCAAACAGACGAAGTCAGCAACTATTTGGCAAGATAGGGGACCATTTAGCAACTAAAGAGCCAGATATTTCCCTCAGGACTTGGTGGAAACCAAAGCAAAGGAGAGTGAATATTGGACTTACATTTGTCAGCTGGCCAGATTCCAAATGTATGCTAATGTTGCTCCATATCTGCTGGATGTGTAAATAAGCAACTGTTTGCTAACATGCTTGCCATAACAGCTTTGCAAAGCGATGTCAGTGTTGTGTTTACAGCTTGTTGAGCTGCCCTCAAGTGGCCAAATACATTAGTTAATGCAGATTTAAGCCTTTTTCCCTCATGTTTTTATTCTAATTACTAGAGCTGGACAGTAAAAGGAATGCATGCAATGATTCACATTTACTCATATATTCAATTTTCAATAGATACATTGTCTGAATGATAGTTTATTATATCATATTGTAGCCCTTTTATTTACTAGCCAATAACACCTGAGTTTGCACACAGAACTGTGTGTCACCAGCTCCATGGCTTTGCACAGGCCAATTAAAATACTAGACTGGTCAGCTGCCCAGCACGCACAAAAATACAACCTGAACATGAGTCCTCCAATTTCCTGTCCAACCGTGGGTGCTGTGCTGGCTCCACTGGTCTTGCATGTACTTCCTGGCAAACAGAAATCTATTTTAGCTGCCAGTAGCTGCTGCCAGTGCTGGCTATATAGGGCACACTCTTCAATGGTGGTTATGAAAGATGATTTGCTAGAATGACTGGAAAAGCTGTAGATAGTATATATATAATAGGTTATATCCCTTCCACACAAAAGCTTAATTTTGTTGTCTGTTATTTTTGAAGGACATATTAAAGCAGAAAGAACATCTGCTTTTATAACAGCAACAGTAATGGCTCTGTATGTGAGTGTTATCCAAAAGGGGTAATTAGTTCTCTAATTAGTCCTGTCCTTTCCCTTCAGAGTGCAGAGATCATTGACCAGGGTTAGCCGCGGTTACGCAACCTTTCAGCTAGTGAGGATCCAGCGGCAGGCTCAACGACGCTCTGGTATCAAATTTGAGAAAAGTTCTTGAAGGCCTGCAAAAAATCCAAAATCAGTTCATTGAATTATTTTACCTGCCGTTCAGGAATCAAGGGACACACAGGTGTTTAAGAGTAAACGATCGAGTTTTGTCAGAGCCTCCACGTTCAACATTAACAAGTAATTTTCCAACATATTTTTCAAACTGTTCGCTCTTAATTTGATTTTGTTTGTCATGACAGTGTGTAACCAATGACAGTGGCCTGTGATCTAAGCTGAAAGTGACCCAGACCGTGTCATGAACCCATACCCTTTTTGAGCATCGTGCTCTTACTGGGCGTTCGGAATGAAATCGAGATCGAAAAACAAGAAGACCTGTCAGTTTGAAGGCTTATCAGACACCAAAACACTGCACACCAGGTTATAATGAAGCTATTAGAGCAAGTTCAAGCAGGAAAACAATTATCATTCTATTTCGTCATCACTCTTGGGCTCCACCTTTCTGTTATTATCCAGATCAATGGGATTTGATTGTCAGCTTTCCTATCAAGTAATGGGCATTTTGGCCAAAGAGTATTCAAACCACTTTGCTTATTTTGTCTCTCTGATGTCATTGCAGTCAATGACTTTTCGCAGATTCGCCCCTCCACCACTAGCATCAAGGCCACGTCTATGGCTCCCCAGGGAGAAATATCCCTATGACTCTATCTATATACATTTATCTATTTATATATTTAAACAGCAATTGTTTCATTCTCTATCGCAGTGTTGTGTTGTTCATTTATCAAAGCTATCTGCTAGGAATGGGACTTTGTATATATTTGACAGGCCAAAGCAGCACCTTGCTTCAGGGACAGTCATCCCCCACTGTGCTCATGCCACTGATCGTTAGTGGTGATCCTTAGCATTTGGGAAAAGATGAATCCTGAGTTGCAGTAGTAACCCACTCTATTTTAGTAACATTGCTCTGACCAAAAATGGCGAAGTGCAATATACAGGAAAACAGGCTAAAAATGATGGCTGAAAAAAGACTTTTAAAAGTTAGTTGAATTCCATAAACACCAGTCTATAGACAGTGACTGGCCCAATCTCCTCAGGCAGCTCCGTTGAGACTTTGTTCCCTGATTGAAAGGGAAAAGGTTTTTTAACACTAGATAAGAACGTGAGCTGAGCTTGATTTATTTGGTCCTCCAAGGGATGTGTCCACTTTTTCAGGCTGTTTATGTGTCTGGCAAAGAGGCCTTCTGGCATGGGGATCTATTCTAAGTGCTAGCACCTCCTGCCAATGAGACTTTTATGGCCCGTTCTGTTTCATCAATGATGCAGGAAATACGTGTTATGAAAAATGATTACTAGCAGTGGTTTGGAGCAAAAAAGTGTATTTTTTTAACCTTTTTGCCTGGTTATTAAAGTCTCACCCAGCATATCTCTAGCAGATATATTCATTCCCCAGCTGCAGGAATATTGGTTTATTTATTATCTAGGAGACATGATCCAATCCCTGCACTCCTTGATGTCTCTAATATTGATGATATATGAATTTAAACGCATTCTATTGGGCTCATTAGAAATTGCTGTGTGAAGTATAAGTCTGCAACATCCCTCTTTCTTCTCTCTTTTTCCTCTACCAGTTCTGTCTCTTCCTTCAACTCTCTCTCTCTCTCTCTCTCTCTCTCTCTCTCTGTCTCTCTATCTCTTAACACCCCAGCACCCCCTCCCTTGCTCTGTAATTTACTGTGCTATTGGGTGAGTGTCAGTGAAGATGAATTGGCTCTAGTCTTTGTATTAACACCAGGTCTGGCCTGGCACGTTTAGTGCTACAACCACCAGTTCCTGCATAGAGCAGGTGTCTTCAAGGCACTATCCATCTTTACACGCACACACACATACACACTCAGGTACACCCATATCGTGTATGACCATGTTTTCATCCCAGGAGTCATTGGTGTCTCTGTTCCCATTCATCAGTGTTTTCTATCATCAGTGAATCAGCCTCATATTGACCAGACAGTTTTATGGCCTTTCGGTCAATATGGTCATCGAGGATTGCTCCATTAGAAATCAATCATCTCTTAATTCATGCCCTGAAACACATTTTACCAGTCATGCCTATTGTATTTCCCATTGCTTTTCATTTTAATTCTTTTCACAAAAAAAGTATGCCCAGTATTCATAAAGCACTTTTCTAACTCTGTTTTGTAAAGAACTATAATGTATTATGCATATTAGAGACTGGTGATAGAATTGGGCTAGATAGAAAAACAGTTTTTTACCTATCATCATAAATCATGTCATTAAATCAGGTAAGGTAGCATGTACTGGTACCTTCACTCCATAACCCATTAGTTTACACTTATGATTAATCACCAACCCTAACATCCTGTCTCAAAAGGACATAAATTCATTTTCTAAATTTACACATAAAAGGGGACAAAAGCAACAAGTGCTACATTTTTTCACATAAACTACAACATGACGAAGGATAATTCCTTGTGTACTTTGAGCAGCTTAACAGGTTACATTTTATCTACAGCATTATACTCAGGGCCCCAAATGTACATTTTACTGTATTTATATGCAATACTTTGAATATAACATAAACAATTTACCTGCATTGAGATGACATTAATCACACTGTGCAGGAACAGTGTTTATTTTGATGATAAATGACTATAATAATGATAATAATGATATGTTATTAATACACTTATAGCATTTGTGTTTCAAAATTACAAAGTTGTATAAAGATTATTAACACTAACTATTTAATTATATTGTTGAATGTTGAATTATTTTCTTCAAGTGACAGAACATGTACTAATGACTCATATTACACCAGTCTTGCTAGTTAATGAGATAGAATAAATTAGTGAAACTGGTATACCTCTATTTGAAACACCATCATTTTTGAGTACAACTTCACATCTTCCCAGCAAACACAAAGTTATATTTCCCTCTTACCAGTGCTACTAGCAATCACAAGGCTAAAACTGTAGCTAATAACCCTACTAGGTAGCTCAGTATGATCTTAACTTTTCTTGGAATGCATAACATAAACTACTTGTGACCCCAAAAACCTTACATCCTTGTTTTTGGAACGTTTGGTTAAAAGTGATTGTAGTTTCTAACCCACATAAAAAAAACAGCAGTTAACATGAGGGCTTGACCAAATATTGGCCCATCTGGGGTCCTGACCTGTAATAGTTTAAGAAACTCAATGTGTGCAGTCAGACTTGTCTGTTGTATTTCCCTGTAACACGCTATCTGTCACTGCAGGATAAATTAAGCAGTACAGTCGACGGATTATGAAGTACTTTAGGTGCACGCACTCTCTCGCACGCACGTACACAAACACATAGACACACACAGCACACCAAGTTTATCCCCTTGGAGAGTCTCATTAATTTGGCCAAGTTGATTTGTTCTGAAAGGCTCCGAATTCATCACAGCCAGACAGATGGTAGAGAGGGATTTCCTAGAGGAGAGGAAGAGGGAGAGACAGAGAGTGGTGTGGGCCAGACAGGAGACGAGAGCGAGGGAGGAGAAAATAAGAGAAAAAGTAGGAGGTAGAGAAGGAGTGAAAGAGAGAACAATAGAACAACAAAGATACGCAGAGCAGAAATGAAAGAAAGACAGACAAGAGGGCAAAAGAATAGAGTGAAAAAGAGAGAGCGGCAGTTGAGAGATAAAGAGGGGAGAGGTGAGCGAACACCATCTGTCTTCTTAGAGAGAGGAGGGAGGGAAGTTAAGGGAGAAAACATGGAAGTAAAAGAGGAGGAGATGGCAAAGGGAGGAGAGGATGAATAAGTGGAGGAGAGCTATTTTAGGTAGATTTTCTGTTCTTTCTTTGTTTCTTTCTCTTTTTTTTACTGATGTTATTTTGCCTTAAAGGAATAGTTCAACATTTTTGAAAATATGCTTATTTAATTGCTTACATAATAGAAATGAGAGGATCAGTCTCATGTCTGAGTGGTTTAGAGCTGGAGTTAGGACATGTTTAGCCTAGATTGGCATGGTGACTGGATGCTGATGGAAACTGTTGGCCTACCGATAAGGCTACCAATTATAGCCTGATAATAATTTTTTTTTTTTTTTTGGAGGGGGTATTTTGTTTAGTTTTGCCTAAATCAATCAGTAATAAGCAATGTATCTGTTCTGCTGATTTCATTTTTACAGCTTGTCTACACAGGAGGTGTTTCAGTCGTGTTTTCAGTCACCCTGCTGCGCTAACGTGCACGTGACGTTGTGTAGACATTGTGTTGGCCAACATGGAAGTAGCAGTAGTGGTTGCTTGGAGGAGTTAACTTGACCTTTTTCACAAAGATTAAAGGTTTATGTTGATTTAACAGTTGTCACTTCTACAACTGTGTTGATGTGATGTTGAGTTTTCTTACCATCATGTCTGTACAGCAACTTATTCCTAAACCTGTGCTCCCCAACTATACCTAGCAACCCTCACTGAAGCTGGCACAGAAATGGGTGGACCATGTGATCAATAATAAAAGATTGAGTAGGTAATTGAATTTCATTTCACACCAGATAAGTGTCTCAAAGTGTCACCATTTAAATTCTTTTTCAATATGTGACAGAATAACCCTGTTATGAGCACAAACTACCATAAACATTCAAAACAGAAAACAACAGCAGCATCCCACCAACTCTTTCTTTTTCTTTCTTTCTTTCTTTCTTTCTTTCTTTCTTTCTTTCTTTCTTTCTGTCTTTCTGTCAGTCTCTCTCACACACACAGGAACATGTTTCTCCCTGTCTCTCCACTATGAATGATTTAGTGAGCGTGCCTCCAACAGGCCCGCTCAAGAAGGCTGTAAAACTAGGTTAATAAGGTAGGCTCTGCTGACTTAGAAGGTCCACACACACATACACCCAATGTCAACAGCATTTATTTCCATTTTAAAGAAAAAGGAACACTCATTTTACGCTCTATCACCACTGCTCTGTCACCATCAAGACTGCTAAACGGGGGTGACAGAATCCTCTGTCCAACTTTCAGCTGTATCAGTGGATTTCACTGTTAAACCAGCTGCATGAACATAAAGTCTACTTTCTCCTGATGTCTTAAATTCTCTCTGCAGTGTTTGGTATTTGGCTTGCTCCATTGGGAGCGAGGTACCTACTTGTCAGAATATTTTGTACCAATTTTTGCTACTCTCAGATGGTTATCTGTGTGTTTGTGTGTGTGTGTGTGTGTGTCCTGTTTGTACAATTCAAAGTTAGTTTAGTCCAGGCCAAAATGTGCCACCATTCCGTTCTTTTAATCGAGGAATATCATGAGGCTCTGCCTGTGCGTGCATCTGTCTGGATCCTTGACGTTCAAAAGTTGCACATGAGTAAGTGAAAGACTTCTAGGGAGAGAGAAAGAGAGAGAGAGAGAGAGATTATGGCAAGAGACAGGAGGAAGATGAGGGAGGGAGGTTGAGTCATCATCCTTTTCGTCCAATCCCAGTCCTCTGCCTGTTGCTTTGGTAACGTGATGTCAGTGCAGCCTCCGGCGACTCCTCTGAGGTTAGCGAGCTTCAGCACAGAGGTGTGTGTATGTGTGTGTGTGTGCCTCTTTCTTGTTGTCACAAAAAATGATGTGACTTTTTAAAGTTTAAGGTAAGAGGTTGGGTTTAATGGTTTTTAATTTGCTCAACATTGAATGAGTTGAAGTCAGCGGGTTGTTCTTACTTGTGTGTGTGGTTGCATGTGTGTCTATATGTTTGTGTGCATGCGTGTGAGTGTGAGTGTATGTGTGTGTGTGTGTGTGTGTGGTCTGCCATGTCCCCAATTGGGAAAAAGCAGATTTTTGGGTCAGTGGTTAGGGTAAGTTTCCAGGAAATTAATGTAAGTCTATGTAGTGTCTAAAAGTGACCAAGATCTGGTATGTGTGTGTGTGTGTGTGTGTGTGTGTGTGTGTGTGTGTGTGTGTGTGTGTGTGTGTGTGTGTGTGTGTGTGTGAGCATTCGTATGTGAGGACATCTTTGCCCGATTTGTCCAATTTATCCCGTGTTTCAAGGTATTTCATCAATGCATTGGAGTCCGTAAGTTTAAATTGTGTGATTGAACATTTGTGTGTGTTTCTGTATGTTTAGAAGTCTGTGTCTAGGTGTCTGTGCGTGGGCTTTTGTGTCGGCTCAGACGTCAAGGATTTCTTTTTCAAACTGATCATTATAACCAGCCGTTACTGAACTTTTTTTTTTCTCTAAGGACACGACCAGAATTTCCCATAATGTAACAGTGTTTGTTGCCAGGCAACATCAGTTTATTGAACACTCTCCATCAGAAAGTCATGGGATCTGCTGAAGATATGGTGAACATAGCACTGCTGTTTTTGGGAACACCAATTTTTTATCTGTTTATTTATTTTTGGTTCTGTGTGTGTGGAGCAAGTTTCATATCTGTCAAGGTTGTGAAACCTTAAAAATAGTGTTAAAAATGATGTGGGATGAAAGATATTAGTTAAATAAAGGATGCCTGCGTACATAGTGACTTACAGCTGTAGAATAAGCTTCAGTTCCTACAATGCTAATTGAAGTACCACTCATTTAATGTTTTTGCTTAGTAACTGCCTGCTATAATAACTCAGTTTGACGAAAATTTCCAACAAACTGTGTAAACTGTGTGGTAAACTCTATGCACTGGAATCAACCAAATAAGAGAGTAATAATAGCTGGATAATAGTAGGACAATGAAAGTTACTACAAGGAACTTTTAAACTAGTTATGAAACTGTCTCATGATGCCTCTGATGCCTTTATGTGACCTACATAAGCAAATGAGGCCATCAGTGAGAAGATTGACTATTTCTAAATAGTTATTCTATATGCCTGCCACCGTGTCAGATTCCCTGCGAAATCAGACAAAACAATTCACGGCACGCAGACCGGAAGAGCTTTTGTTTACAAGACATGTAGCATTGTAGCATGAGGGAGTACAGAGATGTTATCAGGACGAGGAGAGGATGGGGGGAGGACATTTATCTTCATTTGATAACGTTAAAAGTAAAGTTAGACTTATCAGCGAAAGAAGCAGTGGTGGTTGGGCGAGCTAGAGAGTGAATGAAGAGAGCGAGTGGTGGTATATTGAAAATAAAGGAGTGAATCTGAGAAATAAAATGTTTCTGATTGTTTCACAGCGGTTAAGTTCTAAAGCACAAATAAACACACCCACACCTCCGCACAACCCTGCGGGATGGTGCCACATTGCTGGATTTGGTGGTGAATGCAACCTTACATGTAACCGAGGTGTATGAACAGTACAATAATAAAGTTTACTTAGTTTCACTATCGCCATATTACAATTATTAATTGTACAGAGTCACAAATAGATACATTACCTCATCGTTATGCATCCTGCAAACAGCTGTCTTTAAAAAAGAAAAATAGTATTAAAAGTAAATAGCATCTTTCTTTCACTCATTTCCAAAACAAATGCACGCGCTAGCCAAGATCTTAATGACACAAGGCGATGATGCTCATGGGAAATGCAGTCTTCTTGCAGTATTCTGGGAAAACACTACCACTTCTGTCCACAGGGACCTCTAAAATCAGGCATTTTTATGTTGGTTTGCCTATTTACGTCTAACCAGCCAGAATAGAAAATAACTTCCAGTCAAAAATTCTAAATAAAACCCAAAGTAGGAAGCTAATAGTAGTGCTAGTACTAGTAGTGAATCAGCATATAATTGCTGAAAAGTCCTGTTCATACTATATATCCATGTGGCCCAGTTTGACTGGCAGTTTACTCCACTGAGATCAAAGTTTTGTCATTCTGCATACATTACATCTGCCACAAAAGTACATCACTGCACCCACGCACAGTTTATTAAAATACTGATAATGCCGTAACTTCATTTACCGATGCCACCAGCAATACTTGGGAGTTAGAATAGCAAACAACTTCTTTTTTTTTTTATTCGACAAATACGATTGAGTCTCCTAATTAGCCCAAACCAATTTCCAGGAATGCAATATCAGCAGTGCTTAGACAATAGGGAGTGCAAAGATGTCTCTGTGATTCTGTAATATTAATTCATCAACAGCACAACAATAAAATAATACATAAAGTTAAAATCATCAGAGAAAAAACTAAACCCCATACTCCCCAGGTCAACATGTAATGGAGGACAACAAAGAACATGAAATGAGGCAAGATGCAGATTATGATTTGTGTGCATTGATGAAAGATGTCAAGACCTTTGAATACATTGATGGTAAGATTAAGGTTAGAATGAGAGAGAGATTCAGTTTTCACAGGCTCAAACAGTCACGTATTAAAGAGGATAGAAAGAAAGAGAGAGGAAGAAACACATGGAAGGAAGGAACAATAACGAAAATAATAAGAAAAAATAAGAAATAACATAAATGTTCTGAACTGTCTCTCTCTCCATAATGTATGTTTGACATTTATAGATAAAAACTATAATTATGTGTTTGTTTGTTTGTGAGGGAGACAGAGAGAAATAGAACACAAGTGACATTTCTAAATGAGAAAGCTATCATCTCTGTGCATGTCTGTGTCTTTGTCAGTGTTGATGTGTGCAGTATGTTTGTGGGTAGTCAACACTGACTGTGTGTGTGTGTGTTTGTGTGTTTGTGTGTGTGTGTGTGTGTGTGTGTGTCTGTGTGTCTGTGTGTGTCTGTGTACATGAAAGCAGAAAAGACACAAACATGAGTCTTTGACATTTGTTCAGATAAACAGTAATCATGTTGTCCACAGTCAGTTCAAATAAAACACTAACATTTAAGGTTTCAAACTAGCTGCAAAAGACACATTAATTATCAATAACTTTTTCCAATCAAACACACAAGTGGAGAGTTTTTGGATTAATGGGTAAACTAGAAAATAATTTTGCCAAAGTTTTTACTGAAATCTTGGATCACAGTAACGTTTTACAACAATGTTGGACGAGGCCAGAAAGCGATGAGGAAACAGGGAAACATTGAACCCAAAAGTCTATTTTTAAACTGTGATGGATGATTAACACAGACAGTTATGGTGATAAGATAAGTCTGCCTAACATGGGGGTTTGCTTCAAACCTGTATGGTCATCTGGCTGCTCCACTTTTGCTCCTTCTGATGTATTTTTGACAAGCTTACCGTGTAAGATCCCAGAAATGAAAGAATTACTTAACTCCCCAAAATCTTGTTTTTGCCAACTTTCAGTGGTTTATGTTTTCATAGAAGTATGTCAGTCCTCTGAATTAAACATTGTTTGACCGCTGCAGAACAACACATAGGAGCGCTTTCTAATCTGGCGCCCCTATTGGCAGTAATCAGCAGGACATCATTTGTCTGTGCTTTTCCAAAACTGTTACAAATCACTGTTAAAAAATAATTGTTTTATGATGTGACAATGCTGTGGTTAAGGTCCGATTAAGTTTATACACAAAAAACACTTAGATTTAGGGAAAGATCACGGTTTGGGTTAAATGATCACTTTGTTAAGGTTACAGAAACATAGGCTGTGGTTTAAATTTACTACATCCTTACAGTTAGGCCACCGTTGTGGTCATGGCTACAATAACAACCATGGGGTTAAAGTTAGTAGTTATTTTTTTAAAAAACCTGGCTCGCAGTTGGAAATGTGACACTCACAGTCATTGCGGCACCGCTCCAGGTCATAATTACTACAGCCGTTAGATGGCATCTGTCACTCAAACGTAACTATAAGTTGCTTTTGGCCAACTGACATCACGACCCATTGTGTCGTTTTTCTTTGGAGGACAGTCTTGTCAGTACACTGTGACATCGCTGTTGGGTGTGGTTACAGGGGCAACTTCTAACCTAACACAACTACACCCAACAGAGGTAAAACAGGCTAACAAATTTCAACCTGAGGGCAGTAACACTGCTTTTAAGTGTTACTGTGTTACTGTTAAGTTACTGTTTAACATAGTTAGTGCAATGTTGTTATTGCCAATAGGGATGATTTCCAAAAATACAAAAATAGGACTCCGCTTTAATAAACAAGAATTATCCTTCAAAAGTAGGTGTGAATTTTAAATTAAGAACAAATGCTCACACTATATTAAAAAACATAAATACACATACACACACACACACACACCGTTAATCCTTGTTTTGCTCTCCTCACCTCCCTCCTCCACTTTCTTTACTGTCTCTACACCCAGACACACACACACACACACCCAGACACACACACACACACACACACACACACACACAAACACACACGTGAAAGAATGAGAAACACACACACATACACTCATGGACACACACACCATTTGATCTCATGCGCTCTATTATTAATAGCCACGCTTGGTTGAAATGAAAAGGGTTTCCAACTCATAACATTATTAAAAATCAATTCATCCTCTTTCATCCCCTCTGCCTTTCGTCTTATCCTTTTCCTCTCCTCCCTCTTGTCCCTCTTCATCCCTCCATCATTCTCCCTCCACCTGTGCCACCTGACGCCATTACATCAATTAATCTGTTCCTTTGATTCCAATGTCTCTGCTGATGCTCTGTTGATGTGATATCTGTGTGTGTGTGTGTGTGTGTGTCTGTGTGTGTGTGTGTGTGTCCTTCCTGCAGTCCACATTCTGTCCTTTTTTGGCCTATTGTGCGTGTGTGTGTTTGTGTGTGTGTTTGTGTGTATTTATGCATGTGCCCTTCACACCTTTGATCTTGGACTCTCTCTCTTTCCCTCTTAGTTCCTTGACCTCTTTTCCCCCTTTGTGTATATTATATATGCATCATCCATTATAAAAGCATGCTGATGTGTGTGTGTGTGTGTTTGTGTACGTGTGTGAGAGACAGAAAGGCATGAAATGACCTCCTCACTATAGTGGCCTTATTTTCAGTGTCCTCTCTGTGCCCAGAGACTCAGCCATTGTGTCAGTTTAATTTATTGACTCTGGGTGCGTGTGTTTGTGTGTATGTGTGTGCGTGTGTTTGTGTGTGTGTGCATGTGTGCGTGTGTGCGTGCGTGCGTGCATGTGTGCGTGTGGACTCCAGGGTCTTGCTAAGGGAACCATCAAAACCTGCTCTGTTCACTGGTCATTTAACACAGCCTGACCCCCTGTGCCACCTCAGCACAACACACACACACTCACGCAGACACACAAACACGCTAAACAATGTCAAAATTTTGCCTTCCTCTGTTCCGTTCCACCGTCCCTCTCTTTCTTTCTTCACAGTCTGTCAGACACTCGACACTCTCGCTGCTGCATTTAGCAAAAGGCCAGCAAGCTGGTCACCTTTCTCTGTCTCACTGTTCAATTATGGTAAGCGTTAGTGGCATAACTAGGCAACCAAAGCTTCTCAAAATTGTGTTTATATGCTACTAAATGGTTTTGTCTAATTCATTTTGGGGTGATGTAATTGCTGCATAGATTATTGCAATGTTATTTTGTGGAGTTGCCTAAACCAAACCATAAAAACATGAATCATTTAGCTGCTAAAAGAGGATATTTTGGGGAAAACAATGTAATAAAATCTGTTGTCACTGAGCATTTAGCAGATTTGCTTGTTAAAAATGTTTCCCTATTATTTTGAACTGTAATCCAGGCAGCATTATAATTCTTTCAAAAACATATTTACTGTTGTTAGTAGATATTTTAAGGACACAGAAAATTAATATACAGTGTTGCAAAAGCAGCAAAGGTTCTGTTAAGATGTGTACACTGTTTGTGCATATATGCATGATTATGTCTTTGTCTTCCCCTTCACTCTGTGTCCATCATGTTCTTGTCTTGTCACCTTTTCTGCTTCCCTCTGTCTTCTTACCTCTCCATCTTTCTTTCTGTCTTCCTGACTACTTGTCTCACTCTACAACACACACACACAGAAAGTGTAAATATAGAAATATATGTAAATATGTATATATTGTAGGGTGAAATATGATGAGACAACAAGGCAGTGAGACTCTTTACTCATTTTCACTCTGCCTTGTCTCTCTCACACATTCTTTTTTGCCGTTGTTCACAGTTCACATCCCTCCGTCTCTCATCCCTCTATCTCGTTAGTGTAATAACCAATTAACTCTGGGTCTTGGTTGCTTAAATTTTTTATTTATTTCTTCATTAATTCATTTCCTGTTGAAAGCGCACTCCACTGTGATTGGCAGCTCGCACTAATTGCAACTCAGAATGAGAGTGGCACAAGACACACAAACATGCACACAATTCAAGCTCATGAGCACACACACACACACACACACACTCTAAATTGCATGCATGCAAGTTCATGCATATCCTTGTCTACACTGCTGTATGTTAAGTGAACACACATTGAGAAATGCTAGCTGTGTGCACACATTATAGAAAAAAACATCTATTACAGCACACACACACACAAACACACACACACACACACACACACACACACACACACACACGGATCATTGTGATGGTTTTAATTAGATTTGGCCTATCAGCCTCCAACTCAGAGAGGGAAAGAAGGCAGATTACTGCTGCCCTCCATAATGGCCTTCCAACACTTCATCTGAGATTATGGTGGAAGGGGACGACTTCAAGGTCAGTTGCAATATTTGGGGGGGGGCGGAGGGGGGGGGGGGGGGGGGATGTGAGAGAGAAACTCTAATGCGCTTTTAGTAAAGATTATATTTTTAGTACAAATTATGTTTTTTCTCCATGGGTGACAAAATGGCAAACCACATGTGAAAATCTGTTGCTGGAAAACCAACAAAGAGGATGAAAACCAGTCAGTCAGTTTTACAATTAAGAACGTTTTTCAACAGCTGTCCTGGAGCCAAGTTCATCAATTTATGAACTGATAAACATCTCCCCAATTGGCTAAACAAACTTTTCTGTGTACATAACTGATTACAGGCTGATTAGAGCCACGGTCCAAAATCATGACTGATTTTTAAGAGATTGAATGAAATACATGACACACGCAAACCAAACACGTATACACACACACATACACACACACACACACACTGAAACACACACCCAAGGACAGCTGACAGAGCGTGTCGGAGCTGTTTTCCTACAATATGTGGACTCAACCCCTTGAGGACACACAGCTCGTGGTTTATTCTTACCATAATTCATGAGCTAATTGCATTTTACAAGCATAATTGAGTGAGTTATGTTTAACTTTTTAGACTATGGCCATGGGCTAAGATAAATTATTTTCTACTCTTTTGCTGAGTATTTTCAAAGGCATGCCACACAGTTTGGAATATTTGGATGTGTTTTCACCATCTGCTCCAGACAGCTATTAGTTTCCACTGAATAATACAACTTTGGTAAAATGACTGTGTGGCAGGCTTGATGTTCACTGTAGATTTGAGTCTGGTAATTTGATTTTAATACAGAAAATAATGGAAAGTCTGATTGAGGAAGAAGTATAGTCAATTAATAAAATACATGGTTTACCAGGCTGTAGCTACCATTGAGGACACAGAGGTCTTATCCTCTGCAATATTGTTGCAAATTTGGGAGATGTAATGACATAGGGAGGAGTTTGCATTCTACAATTAGACACATATTACACACTCTTTAAAGCTGATTGTATTCTTTTAGATTTAATTTGACTCTTTGAGGCAAAAACTAAATAAACAAATACACCGAAATAAAATGAGTTTCGTATTCTAAACCAGAGTTAACTGGCATCAGACCTTAATGTAGAGAAGAAAATGCAGAAGATATAACCAAAAAGTTAACATTTTGCAATTTAAAAAAAAAAGGACCTTATTTTCTTAGTGTTTCTTAGTCAGGATTTCAAAAATCCTTGCTCCAGCCCCTGATATCTTGCATGGTGATCAGCTGTTTTTCTATGATCCTTTAACTGATTACTGATGTTTTTTTCTGATCATATTTAAAGTATCCAAATTATTATTAACAAATAAACAACAAGCCAGCCCTTCCTGTCTGCTCTCTTTTTCTCTCACACTTCACTTGTCTCTCATCCTGCAACCAGACCTAAAAAGTAACCCACCCATAGCTAATTTTTTCTCATAATAAAGCAACCTGACTCCATTTCATCAATTATTCTGGCCTGTGTATGTGTATTACTGTACATGATGATGTGTATGTGTGTAAATGGGTGCATGCTGTGCATTTGTGCATGCTGTCATACTGTATACAGTGTGTACTTATACAGTATATGTGCATTAATATGTGAAGGACAGTGTGTGTGTGTGTGTGCACGTGTGTTAATGCGTCTTTAGTGTATTGTGAGCATTGCGGAGGCTTTCCCAGAGTGGCTGTACAAAGCACGCTGCGAGAAAAAAAAACGCTGAGTCTTTGATGCTAATATGAAGTGTCATATCATCCCTCGCAGTGTGTGTCCATTTGTTGTGTGTGCGTGGGCGTATACAGTATGTGTGCATGTGTGTGTTTGCTCTGAGAACTTATGCAATTACCGTTCCATTTTGCATCACCACGCTGACTGCAATGCTGACGGACGTACAGCCCTAAGCTGACACAAGCAATAACTCCGACGCCATGTGTGTGTGTGAAACATGTACCAACACACACTAATTGTAGGCTTAATGTTTTGTGACGGAGAGTGCTACGTTGTAGGCAGGGGTTGGACGGATGTGTGAGCGTGCACACACACAAACACACACTGTCTAAGAATAGTCAGTTCACACAGCAGTACTGTGGCTCAAAAGGCCAGTTATTGTAAAAGGATTTTCATAAGTTAAGTTCTGAAGGCAGTGCCGATCTGCACAGCAGGTCCTCTTCTACTCCTCCAGCCTGAGAGCCAAGAGAGAGATATAGACTCTCACCCTGGGACATTAATCAGCTCATTAATGCCCTTTCTTCTAAACTGCTGGAATTAAAGTTTTGCTCTCCATTTACTGCTGGCAGGTCTACTATTGCTGCTACGACCATTACTACTAAACGACGCACCACTACCACTTAAACTGAAAATATTATCTCAGCAGTGGTACGTATGACCACCAGTGCTGTTACTTATATTACTGCTACTGCTACTGCTATTATTGCTACTACTACAGTATGAAAACAATTGTCACAGTACTGCTTTACAGTCTTCATATGAGAGAGAAGGGAGTGAGAGTTCATTCTTGACCTTGCTTGCTTAACTCTGCCTAACTTGAAGTCTTAAAAGTACAAGTCAATAGATCCATCTTCATGACAGCTGAGCAGCTCCATCAGTTGATGAAGACTGTGTGATATGGTTGAAAGCCCTAGAAAAGCAAGTGGACCTTGAGTTGGGATTTTTTTTTTCTGTCAAATTAGGAATCTTGGCTAAAAAACCTAGCCACTTAAGTTAACGCTTCAGTGTGCAATCAATGTTTGCTGGACAGAAATTTGTAATAGAAGCACATAGACTTTTCTGACCGGAAACAGTATAGATCCACAATAAATATAGAGAGTCACCTGACATTTGACCAACGCATACCTGATATAATATATACTTTTCTTAGTGTTATTAATTAAGTCAATGTACTACTTTTTCATAAGAAGTACAGTACAAACCTTGCATTTCCAAGAATAGACAACAGATGCATAGGTACACAGGTAAAGTGCAGTGAAAAAAAAGTTAGAAAGATCATTCTGTTTATCCACAGGCAGTGTACATTGTTTTCTTCCTGCTTCCATGTTGTTGCCATGACACCATGTACTAATAATGTTTACAGTGGACATGTGCTAGATGTTACTGAAGAGAGGCATTTTCAAAGCCCCTGTCTCAGTTGCCAGGCATTGGTCTAGCAGCAGTGTTACCTGTAGTGCATCTGCCACAACCCCAACTACAAGAACCCCAACTGCTAAACAAGTTGTACTCTTCCTCTTGATTTTTCTGTCCCTCCTCTTCTTCTTTTTGCTCATCTTTTTGTCATGCCCCTTCAGTCTGTTTGCCAATCCATTCAGTTTTTGTCCTGTTTTCACTTATACTTCTCCTCATCCTCCTCTTAATTCAACTTACTTTTCTCTTTCCCCGTGCTTATCCTCTTTTCTTCCTTCTCTGTCTATACATTGTTATGCTGGTTTATTTTACTGTCCTACCTAACTGACCTCTTTCTCTCTCTGCAGCCACTGGTGTTCAGATGACTCTGGAGGTGATTGAGTCCAGATTTTGGGCCATTGCAGCTCAGGTCAGTACAAATGGGAGCAAACTGATATTGATGATGTTTCTCACTTTAAAGCTTCCAACAAGTTTTGGTCAATTTCTATAACAGAGACAGTTCTTCAACCCTTGAACCTTGAACTAAATGAATCCTTCGTATTTATGATAACAAACTCAAAACTTGAATTTGACGTGAAGGATGCATAAAAAACACTTTCCTAAATATTATACAGTATGTCTGCAGACTTCTAGCTAAGTTGTTGACTATTTTCATTAAATATATTGAATTGTGAATGTCTTGAATGTTTAAGATGTGTACTCTCTGGGAATGAAACCTTGTAAACCTCATCTCATTGATCTGTTTTTTCCATGTTAGATTTATGCTTTATTCTTAATGTTGTCCATAAAATAGGCTTATTATATTTCTACACTATCACTGATATTGTAGCATTTACATTGAAAAATGACTCCAAAAATTACTCTGTACTGTATCTTGTGAGGTGATACATGTAAAATGATTTGCGTCTATGCATCCAACTATTTTCTTTTCTCCAATCCAAAGAAAGTTTTAATTCATGTCAGATTTAATCCTTACTCTCTCACACAGCAACCCTCAATAGCTTATTTTTCAGTTCAGATAAAATAATTACATTAACGTGCTCTGATTTCTGATGAAGTGGACAAAAGCACATACCTGTTTACTGATTAGCTTATAGGATTGATTCTTTAATATTAATATTTATCAAAGGCTATGTCCCAATTTGACATTAAGATTTTACATTTAAATTGAAGGCTTTAACCAAACACACTGATCCAGCACATTATCTTAAGTGAACAGGAGAAGTGGCTATCGTGGCTTTAACCCTCCGCCACGGTGTTATAGTTTCAGGAATATCTATTTAAACCACCAGGCCCTTCTCACTAAATTTATTACTGTATGACAAGGAGTCAAGGATGATTCCCTTTTCTGCTCCATTAGTTTCTAATTACAGCATTTAAACTTTGTCTAATTCAAAGCTTAATGCAGTGTTTTCTGTACCACTGCACCCACCATTAAAGGAGCGCTTACACTGCATTAAATATTATTTTAAGAGATTAAATGTCATCATTAGAATTCTTTTCAGTGGATATTTTGTGTGCTGCTCAGAGAATTTCATCTGTGTGGTTTCAGAAGAGAATCTCAATGTCTTCTCTGTTCTTCCACACCTTCAAGAAAACATTTTATTCAGGGAAAACTTTGCCTAATTTAGCGTAACATTTTTACTGTAGCAGGTGTCTGATAGCTTGGCCGTTCTCCCCCTCTGCTCCCATGGCTGTAAATGACAGCAGTTAAAAGAGCATTAAGGCTTCTGGCTAGCCATTAAATGATGGATAGCTACGACAGCTAGGCTCAGCAGCTCCCAAATGTGTGTGTGTGTGTGTGCGTGTTTCTGTTTGTAGAGGTGTGAAGAAGAGAGTACTATATATGTGTATGTGTCTGTTAATGTTAATGTGTGCCATGTTGACAGGGACCATATGCGTAACCATCTGTGCATAAGTGTGTTGTTATGTCCATATTAATCAACGAGGAGCTCATTAGTCTTGTTATCTACTAGATAAATGCTGTACAGAAAGTCATTCTCATTTACTTTGTTCAATTAAACCCTCTATTGTGCCTCAATTCTTAATTTTCTTTGGCCTCCTCTCCTCTTTTTCTTTCTTTTCCTCAGTGCTCCCTCTCTGTTTTCATCTCCTAAACTCCCCTGTTTTCCTTATTTCCTCTCCTCAACCCTCCCTCCTCTCGTCATATAGCTTACATAACCATCTTATCATCCCGTCATGTACTAACTGTCAAGCATCTTTATTTCATAGAGTTTGTGTGTGCATGCACTCACAGTATGTGCTCGACCTGACTGTGCAGTTCATGTTTGTGTACGTGTGTACCCGCATGGATGTGGTGTATTTATATGCGTGAAATCCTCTCGGCGGTCTATTTATAAGTGTTCAGCTCTCTTGGGGGTGACGATACTGTACCTACTGTAAATCCTGAACGAAATTCATGTCAGGGGGAAGTATAATAACAGGTCACATGGTACCGAAAAAAAACACGGGTGGTCCAGTTGATTAAGACACACACTTGGCTGTTCTATGCGTGTGACTGCGTTTTTCAGAGAAAAAAACACATAATGCTAAATTTAAGCTTTGGATCTTAATTAATTTTACATGAGAGAATGACATTTAATTCTGCAGCAGATGCATCGAGTTTCAGTGCAGGTGAATTTACAACAAGTATTGAATCAACTCTTCTTATACATTTATAGTGATTCATGCATGCATGAGAATAAAGAAAATGTATTTTCACTAATGGTTGCACTTCTATTGCAAGTAAAAATTTGATTAGAAATAAAGAATGAGTATTGAATTATAGAAATTCTGAAATATCTGCAGTTAGCTTCATCTTGATATATTTGAAAGAACCCTGCACACAGTCCGCATATGTTAGTGGAAGAATTACATAAGTGAGGGAATCCCCATCTGACTTTATAGCTACAGTATAAGGTTGACTATAACTTAAAATAAGATGTTATTAGTTGATGAATTATGAATTACTGAGGATAAGAATAAAGCGGGAGTTACCATCTAATGGGAATCAGTCAGAATGTTAATCGGAAAATGTTCTGACATCACTGTACAGTACGCTCTGCTCTGTCTTCCACTGCGTGTGTCTGACTGTCCGTTCATATGGTGTTGAAAGGTTGTGTGTGTGTGTGTGAGAGAGAGAGAGAGAAACAGTGGAAGAGAAAGAAATTAAAGGATGTAAATAGGATGGAATAAGAGGTGAAACACATGTGTGCTTATGGCCCCCGCTCCACTTTGGTTAAATCTGCGAACCCATATGTGATATATATATATAGTTACATCACATTAAAATATACAGCGTGAATCCCTCAGCATAAAAAGCCAGATGTCTCTCACAGTCCTTTGCTGCTATATTATGTTAGACAGTGAGTGGAGATGCAGTGAAAGGCTGTGAAGGGATAGTAATGGGGATCAAAAGATGATAGATTTTTTGCCATTCACATCTTGGCATGCTCTTTATCTCATGGACAAGACTCAGCTGTTCCTCCTTTGTCTATAATCCCATGTTTGTGGGCTATTTAATAGCATATTGTGTCTGTGTTTATAAAGGCACTGCACCACAGCGTTTAAATTATGAAATGAAGATACATTAGAGCAATTATAGAAGCAGAAATCTTTTTTTTTTTTTTTTGCAAACAAGATTATTTTATGGTTTTATAAAAAAGGTCTATCTTAAGGAACTGAGGGGCTTTCTTCAGAGTGTATTTATGCAATTTAATAATAGTAAAATCAAGGTTTATCATATCATTGCAAAACTCAGTATAGAATAGTAGATTATAGTTATAATACTGTAGCATGTCTGCATGTTCCTCACTTCCAGTGTGTTTGTGAGCAGGCAGGATCATCAGTTGCAGTAAGAAACTGTTTGATTCCAGGGAATGAGGGTGTTAATTGATGCTCTCTCACCAATGCCTCGACTCCTCCTGCAGCTCCCTGAGGAGACATATTTACCGACACAGGATCCGGGGTAACAGCCTCCCAACCCTCCTATTATCGCTGGGGTCAATTTGACCCCATTCAATGTTTAATGTCTCTAAATAAATGGTTGACATCTTTTTTTTTTTTTTTTTTGCTTCATATTTATTTTTTCCTAATTTAATGGGAACAACTGGGTAAACATAAAATTAACATGATATATTTTCAACATCCTGTACACATTTTGTACGCATTGGTGTTCTTTGAGGTCAATTTGACCCCAGGCTTTTTTAGCTGTATAAAACATATAAGAAATATCAACATTTTACACACATTTGTTTGGATTGTTTTGGATGATATTGAGGTCACTATAACATGCAATTTCATAATCTTCAAAAAACACCCCCCTGCTATAGGGCCCTAACATAACCATAACATGTAGTAGTGTGAGAACCACTGATAGTTCACACAATGTAGAGGAGGAGCAAACATATAAAAGCTTGCACAGCAGCCTTCTAAACCATTTCTTTATGCTCTCTCTCAATAGAAAATGACCTCTAAGCAAAGGTTTTCTGCTAATTAGGTTTTGTCACAGCTCTTTGACATTGAAAGTGACATAGAGGAGAATGTGTCTGACACAGAGGATAATGATGAGGAGGACGCTGATTATGCGGCACTCTCCTCTGATGAGAAGGATGATCCTTCGTGTTGACCCTCCTGTTGTCTCTCAACCACCAGCAGACACGTTACCTTCCAAAAATGGAAAGTTATAATGGTCCGTCTCCCCACTTGAACGACAGGGTAGACTTCGTGCTGCAAATGTCATCAAAATGGTTCTAGGCTCCACCAGATACGCTGTCAGCCATGTCCAAGACGTAAAATTAGCAATCGTAAAACCATCAATCGAAAAGGATATACTTGAGATGACAAATTTAGAGGGGAGACACGTGAATGGTGTCGAAAAGACTTGGAGTGTACCAGTGAAAAGGAGAAGCAACGGCAAGCCTTTGGAATGCTGATACTGGAAGGGCAACATTTCCAGTCACCATGTCTCTACAGACATTCCATGTTTTCTCCTGTGTCATAAGCTTTGATGACAGAGAAACACGACAGGGCCAACGAGAGTGTGACAAACTCGCAGCAATATGGGATGTATGGGACAAGTTGATTCAGCAAGTACCCTTTCTTTACAGTCCAGGTCTTTATTGCATTTCATTGCTGCTGTCCCTTCAGAAAATACATACTAAGCAAACCAGCCAAATACGGTACCAAAATATGGGCAGCATGTGATGCACAATCCATCTATGCCTGGAATATGCAGGTGTACACTGGTAAATCTCCTGGGAAGCACCTGAAAAAAATCAGGGCATGAGGGTGGTACTGGACATGGCTGAAGGACTGAATGGTCATAACATTACATGTGATCATTTTTTCACATTATACCTATATAAGGAAGATTACCATGTTGGGGACAGTGAGAATAAACAAGCTGAAGCTTCCCACTGAGCTTCTTGCAATGAAGAACAGGAAGGTAACATTTTCATTGTTTGCCTTCACTGACAGAGCCAGCATAATCTCTTATTACCCCAAGAAAGGGGAAAATATCCTGCTGATGAGCACAAAGAAAACCACAAATGGTCTTGGACTACAACAAGACAAAGGGAGGGGTTCATAACCTGGACAAGGTCACAGCCACATACAGCCAAAGCATGACTGCTCGTTGGCCCCTTGTCATTTTCTTCAACATCATTGAGAGAGCCTTCAATGACTTTGCAATATGGAGCAAAATAAACAAGGACTGTAACAGTGGAAAACTGAGTCGAAGGAGGATTTCACTGGAGCAGCTGCGTTATGTGCTGGTGAAATCTCATATCAAGAGAGGATGGTGCCTTCCAAGAGCATCAACAGCTGCTGCAACTGTTGTGAAGGGCATCCAAACAGAAACAGAGACACACACCCCAACTCCTCCAGTGGCTCAAACTGCAGGCAGGAAATGTGGCAGGAGCCAGAAATGACCCCAAGACCAGCAACACCTGTGTGAAATGCAAGAAATACGTCTGTAAGGAGCAAACACACTCTCTGCACATCATGTGCACAGTTGTGCAGAAGAAAGGCTGGACTGTACCTTCTGGTGTCCTGTAGGAAAAATAATATGCTGTTCATATTCTGTCCATGCTTTTTTGAATTCTGTCAAACTCATTTTGGTGATTATGTATCTTTGTTTTTTACTAACTCACACATACATATTTGCATACATAGCACTTACACATACATAGCAGTAGCATAGAACAATCCCTGACACAATGCTCAACTGTACTTTTTATAGGTATTTTTTGTAAATAAAGGTTAAATTGCTTGGTTCAAATTGACCCCCAAAGATAAAAGATGTTAGAAGATGTAAATTTGAAGATAATAGGAGGGTTAAGTGCTGCCTACAGCAGAACAGAAAGGTTGGATGAGATAAAGAAGTGTTGCTTATACAGGAGGGAACATATATGTTCTATAAATATATTAGATAAAACAAAATAAGGGTTGTTGCTGTTTATTTTCAGCCGTCTACAAACCTTTTCTTTAGTGGGTGTTCAGACCAAAAGCAGGTTGTGTTGGTGGGGGCGTGTTGCTTCAGGTACCGGTGTGAGGATGAAATATGATCCATAAAACTTCACTGCAAACACTGCACAGCCATTTATAATGTTAAAAGGAAGGATTTTACTGCCCTGGAAAGCTACCAGAGCAACAGATATTTTATCTTTTGTCACAATAATCACAAAGGTAACTGTAGATATGAGGCGTTTATGTTATTCTACCAGGAATGTCTGCTTGCACATATTCGATTGGCCATTGCATAACCTTGCTAGATGATGTCACAAAAGTTTAGCCAGGTTATACTATTTTGCTCAAAAATGCTGCATTTCGTCCCATTCAAATGAATGAGAGGGTTGCATTTTTTCACAGTTCGTCACCATCACATTTAAATATCCACTTATACACAGAAAATCAAAAAATATAACAGGTTAACATTATCATGAAATTCAATGAGCACATTCATGCTCTCCTGAGGATAAACCATTCCCATTATGGACACTATGAGACTTTTCAAAAATCCTTACTGTTGTTTGCCCAGCTGTTCATTAGTGAGGTTTTAGACTTTTATGATACACTTTAATTAGCAGAAAGAGGCAACACAGTTTCCTACAAATTCCGTCCCTTTCAGGCAATGCTATTTGCCCATAGTGTGTGGGGAAGAACTCATCACATCTGTCAATTTCTGAATTGTAGTTTATTTCAGATGGCAGTGATGGGAAGCAGGGAGAAAGACTGACACTTTGCTGTAATAGGATTGAAAAGGATGATAGATTGTCTCATTCACACTTCGACACGCTCTATATAGCCTGACCATGATTCCAAAGATGTATTGCCCATAGACACATCTCCTCACATACTGTAGACATACGATGTGACCGTAAAGTCATGAAGAAAACTATTGACATTCTGACTCATGACCAGTCCACGGTCAAAGGGACAGAACTGTTACGGGGTGGAAGAGCAAGTCAAGTACATAATAAAAAAAAAAATCATGTTGTTGTGGACAAGGTGGCATCAAACACCTTACTGCAAGTTTTTCATTTTTCAATTTACCCACAGTACTTTAATTAAAATGTTTATTAGTTTGTAGAATTTGTTCCTGTCTGCTTGAAAATCATAAAGGAAATGTTTAAAATCGGGCTTTCATGCAAATTAAATCTGCAGTCTTTTATCTTTTCCTGGACCATGGGCTTTGAGAGGATGTGTGGCTTTGTCAACAGAGTGAGAGTAGAGACAGTCTATTCTCACAGTCAGTGCATTGACTTCCACATCATTAACCGAAGTAATGTTTCTCTCACTTCTTCATGCTCTCTTTTTATCTCTCTTTGCTCCTCTCTCCTGTCCTCTCAGCCAAATGACACAGATGTAAGTATGCATAATCCTCCTTCTCTCTTCATCTCTTTTGAACATACTTTTTGTAACAAACCAAAATTAACATCTTCAGCACCTGCTGAGCTCTGTGAAATCAGCTTCACACCCAAGTTAGACCGATTACACACACACACATACACAGTCACAGACATGCAGGAATTAAATATGCGCAAACTTGCAAACAAGATTCACAAGCCTATCACAGGTTGACGAGACATATCACACAAATTAACACCTTCTCACTAACTCAGGCACATTTTCACACACACTGACATTGACACATGTTCATACAAACACCAACATAACACCCTCACAGACTCAAACACAGAGTGTGTGTTCATATCATCTCCTCACATACACAAACATGCCCACTTCAGAAAAAAAAAACATACCCATCAGATACACATATCATACTCACAATCATCGTTTTCACCCATATTTTTACTGTGAAAATCCTTCCTCAGTTTTGTTATTGTGACACATTTTGCAAACATTTTCTTTTCTTTCTTTTCTGTCTGCTTGTGTATATCTGTCAGTGCTCCGATGTGGAGGGGATTTGTCCTCTTCGGTGTGACAGCATTGTGAGTATATCCCACTGTTTGACTGATAGGTATAGAAATTCTCAAGCTATCGGGAATTTTACTACACAATATGTGGGAATTCAAGCCCCCAAAATACAAAAAGCTTTATCTTAAGCTCCTTTTTTGGAACCACAAAAATGAGAAACTGACTTGTGTATATTCTGAGTGAAATAGTAACTCCTTACGTAAGTAATTGCTTTCTCTTTTGCTGTCTTTTTCTCTCGTCTCAGGATATTGAGTGCTACGTGATTGATAATAATGGCTTTGTCCTAATTTCTAAACAACGCAATGATGTGAGTTCACACACACACACACACACACACATAACTGGAGTGTTTTTTTGTCATTGACTTGATTGTTTGAGAGCTCTTACGCCTAGTAATATCCATGACCCAGCAAGAAAAGAAACACACTCAGAAAAAAGATCCAAATTGTTCTGTGCCTATAATTTAGAAATATATATATATATATATATATATATATATATATATATATATATACTGAACACCTGCAAAACTTTTATTTTTTGCCTAACAGTAGAGACGCAAAATTTTTTACATTTACATATTCACATTTTCAAAATATCAGCCTTTAACCACAGTAACTATCAATGACAAGCGTAAGCAGTAGAATGAGTCAGTGATCATGAATCACAACCACTGTCTAAGTAGCGCAGCAGTACAGAGGCACCAGCAACAACAATTCCCAGCCTACAATTATGCAACACAACAAAAAGTACAGAGCAACCAGTAAGCTCTGTAATTTTGCCGAGGCAGTGATAGTTTATTGTTTGTCAGTGATTGTTTGTTGGTCGTCACTTTTTATTCTGTTCTTTAAAAATCAAATGGAGCAGGAAACAGCACCAAACCGAAAATTATGTGTAATGTGTTGCATTATTTCATTTAATATGTTTAAGCAGACAAATCAGCAACAGACATATCCCAAAAAAGCGATAATTCCTAGTTAAAACATTCATATAATTGGCCAATTATTTGTTTTTTGAAGGTTTGAGAAAAAATACTCTATTGCAGTACTACAGCTCTACTTAGTGCATATAAATGACACACTACCACAAAATCATGTGTGGTAAAATGCATTGCTATAAAACCAACACATAACATAGTTGGATGAATAATTGATCATGAAGTTCACATTGAGGTAAAAGTGGGAAGGAAGAAGACCAAGAAGGAGGGTTGATTTTCAGTTTATCACGACATAAATTGGATACGTTCAACCACACAGATCCTCACACACAGTGTTCATCTGCCTCTTCTCTCTCCTCACAGGCAGGGAGGTTCTTTGGCGAGATTGATGGATCAGTGATGGCCACATTGATCAGGATGGGCATGTTCAAAAGGTAATTGACAAGTTAGTTGACAAGATATAATAGTTGTGTATTTGTCTTGCCTGTTAGCTGATAACAGGCAGTGATGCAGGCCAAGCATGTTAAACTTCATTTAAACTTATTTGAATTTGTTAAATGTCACATCTCTGTGGTGATAATCTGTAGTGTCTTGGTGTCTCGCCCTTGAATCTCCGAGTTCAAACAGCAAAGGTTACTGTTTTAAGTTCTTATGCATCTTCTTTTCAGCCAACGCCGATTCATTAGTATGCATATGAACCCCATAGCCTGGAGGGTGTTATTTACTGCCATCACTATTTACTGCCATTTCTGGTATCTATCCCTGCTTTTCCCCTCTGCTCCCCTTTGAGCTTCTTTGACTGCTCTGGATTTTTTTCTTCCCTTTTACCCCCCAACCCCCACCCCACCCCTGTCTTTTATGTTTGAAATCTCATGAGTGATGTGCTATTTTTAAAATAGCTAAAAGATTTCGTCATGCTTCATTTGCCAAAGGATATTACATAACTGGGGTTGAGCATGCATTACCTGAATATGCTCAGTAGTACATAACAGTCCATACTTTAGAACGGAGGGTAGTTCTAGCAGGAATGAAGGCAATTGGACTTGAGTTGCCCACTTGCCCTTCACTTAGACCTTCTGGGAAGACCATGACCTAGATGACTGAGAATCTTCACAGACATCTAGCAGGGAGGTGATTTTCTTCCTGGTTTCTATAAAGGTTAAGTTCAGCCATACAATGCTGCATGTAGCAGTCTGGAGGGGGTCAAGGGATCAATGTAAGTCAATGAAATGCTGCCAGAAGAGCAACACTGTGAGCTTTCGTGTGTGTGTGTGTGTGTGTGTATGTTTCCTCAGGGTGTCCTTGTTTGACTACCAGGCCATGTGTAAGATGAACCCGCACTCTGTCAGCAGCGCCCGTCCACTTCTCAGTGTATGTACAGTAAACTCTGTCTCTATGCATTATTGTTATCATAGTCACACACACACACACACAGTCAATTATGCAGTAATTGTGATTTTCTACTTCAATCTGTCTGTCTGTCTCTTCAGCCGTTCTATGGTTTGGCTTCAGCCCTCAAGTGGTTCCTCTCCAACTTCCTACTGTAAGTGTTGCTAAGGGCAACCAGAATTGACTGTTGCAGTTTTTGTTACAGTGTCTCCAAAATCCATAATCCATGAAGGGGATTTTTATTGCAATTTGCTACTATGTGTCACTATTCTATAAATTCAATTGTACTTTTTTTTCTACTACATATCACAACTGTTTTCTTCTTTTGTAGCAATGAACTTTTTCCCCTTTTAACACTGTTACGTGCACAACAAATACCAGAACATCATAGGTAGTGAAACAAATGATAGGGTCTACCTTTTCAAATCTAATCAGTCATTTGATCTAGAACCTGGAGCAAAAGATCATTAACTTATCCATACTATCTTATCCTTACAATTACACCATTATTAGTATTTTTATATAAGAAATACAGTGCTTACTAAAATTATCAAAATCATTAGTCATCAACTCAGTGGATAATGCAAGAGTGACCTCTATAACAACAATTAAGTGACATTGTAAGGCTAAAGCCAGTCGATACATCCAGTACCTTCACAAAAAAAACAGGCTGGTTATCCAGTTTCCAAAAAAAAACAAAAAAACAGCTACCAAAGCTACCAATTACCTCTGAATAACGCAAAGACCCATTTTAATGTTCCCATGACACAACTTTGGGTCCTGGCCCAGTTTTTGAAAGCTGCATGCAATCTGCTTGCAATCTGCTTTGGTCTATAATGATAGGCCACCTAATTGACTCCCTCTCTCTGTCCACTCCCCTCTTCTCTCCTCTTCATAAGGTTTCTCCTGGAGTTTAATTTCTGTGGCTTCTGGCACACGGAGCATTTCGCTGACGGTGAGCTCACACAGAAAAAAATGTGTCCGGTTAAGGTCAAACTCCCTCATCTTTGTCATAAATGTCATTCTATGCTGTATGTGTGACTCATGTACATCCTGTCAATTATTATTATTATTATATATATATATATATCATTATATTAACTATATTACAATATTTGCTTTATAAACCAAGTCTTTATAAATCATCAACATTTGCATGGATTTCAATTAAAACTTTAAGGTATCACAAATTATATCACAATAAACATGCATGTATCTTCACCATACCAGTCTGTGCTACCTGTTACCACAGACAGGTTACAGTCATGACACACAGCTCAATACCAGGAGTGTTTAATTTCAATTTGCATGTGACATTGATCACCAGTCTGGAGGTCATTATGAAATAACATCTTGTCTTATGATCCTCTCACCTTTCATTTGCCACCGTCCTACGATTGCTCACACATTCGCCCTCCTCATTACTCCACCTGCCGATCATCCACCCTTCCTCCTACTCCGTATCATCATCATTGTCATCCCTCCATTCAGCCAAGCCATCTGTCGGCCTGTGTGAGTATCTGTCTCGGAGTGTGTTTTTGAGGAGGATAAGTGTTTTGTAAATCTACCTTCCTGCATTTTTGTGTTTTATGTGTGGCATAGTGTTTGTAGTACACTTCAAACAAAATACTATTTTGTGTGTCTGATTACATAAGTAGCTCTCAGTGGGAGCAGACACAACTGGCAAATTCTTCAAAACAAGACCTAAGCATAGAGTTACACTGAAACTAATGTTATTTTAAGGAAGTCAGGCAAAAGACATTACCCACAGCCAAGCCGTCAGACTGTGTTGACCAGCTGCAGAGACAGAGTAAGTGCAGAAATTTTGACAAGCCATTATGGCTCTTCCTTCTTGTTTCAAACCTGTCATACACAGACACCAGATTCAACTGTGTTTGAGGCACACAGAGAGACAGAGGACCTTGAGTCATGGTAGAGCAATAAATGGCTGAAGTGTGAAGCATTTAGATAGTAGCCAGCTCCTGTCACAGACTCTCAGCTTGTCAGTCACCACCAAAATGTCACGCACACACACACACATAATCACAACCTTGTGACATAACCCTTATTTATTCTCTATCTGCCTCAGCTCATAAGAAAAAAGGGGACATCCTGCAGCCGTGTGACACAGAGTACCCCAGCTTCGTCTACGAGCCGTCAGTCAAAGAGACCAACAGCATTATTAAGTGCGGACGCTGCCAGAAGTAAGCACACGCTCATGCACACTCATGCACACACACACACACACACACACAAATCTGCAGTGCAGCCCTCTCTAAGCCCTAGACCAGTAATATTAAATTGTCCTTTCCAAAATCCATTTTCCACAGCTTTGCTCTGCGCTGCTCTGCATACTGAGAGCAGCGTGTGTTTATACAAGAATATCAGGAAGAAGGAAATAAGTAGAAAGGGGAATGTATTAGATCAGGGTACATATGGAGACTGAATGAGAGACTGAAAAACTAAGAGAAAGTACTAAGGGAACAAAGACAGAGATGGAAAAACTGGGAGGCAAAAGGAGGGGGAAGAGCATCACAGTATATGTGTATGTATGTGTGTGTGTGTGTGTGTGTGTGTGTGTGTCTGACAAAGAGAGAAACAGGGAGAGAAACATTATAGTTTTGTAGTTCATCTGTATTTTTTCAGCAGGTTCGTGATCATAGCTTGAGTGTGAACACCCTCATGAGGCCAAAAGTGGGATAACACATCACAATCACTGCTTAGAGTATGACTGCTGGACAAGATTCTTACATTTCAGTGTTTAGTTGCAATGTTCATGCAGTGCAACTAACTTGTGCAGTCAAGAGGGATTATTTGTTTCCATAAAAGTAACACAATATATGAGTAGATAAAATATTATTATTATATTTTTTCCCTTTTTGGGGTTCAACACAACAACAACAACAACAACAACAACAAAAAATGCTGTGTGTGATTCATTCAAGCCTGCATTGCTAGATTGTACCTGCACTGAATGGGCTTCCTCTACTGGACAAAGTATTAATGTCTTCCAATTAAATGAGAGTTTTTCTGTGTTTTTGTTGGTGTGCTTATTTTCACACTTTCCATTTGTATGCCATGGTGTGTTTCAGGATGTTTGTAGTGCAGCAGATACCAGAGAGCAACCTGCTGATGCTGGTGGTACAGGCAGACTGTGACTGCTCCAGACAGTATGGACCCATCACCATGGAGCCCAAGGAAGTCAGATATATCCTTTGATATTTTGGTATTCATAGCTGGTTCGTCTGGAAAAACTGAATCACCCTAACACACAGACTGAATTAGATATTGTTAGAGGGGGTTTTTACATTTAGTGAGACATTTATACTGAGAGGTCATGAGCACAAGTGCACTTTTCAGTTTTGGTATAGAAGTTGCTATTTCAGTGCATCACTCTCTGGCATGTTAGTAACGCACTCTCAGAAAAAAAGGTAGAATAGAGCTGTACCTTACCATTGTACCTTTAAAAATATAGTATAATCATGTACCCCAAGTGACCAAAATGTATATATAAACATAATCCATTTGCTGCCTTTCTCTACAATTTAATTCTGTTGTCACTAATGTTGTAACATGGAGATAATCCCTCACTGGCTTCCCGCCTGTGAACACTATAATCATGTTTTGATCATTTTTTTCTCGTGCTAGCCCCACTCTCTGTGTTACTTTAACTGTCTTTAGTAACTGTATTGAATTGAATTGGTACAAACTCAGGTCCTGCTATGGTACATTTCAATAAAAACCTTGCTCTATTTGAATGAGAATGGAAGAGAAAACTTTCCTGTCCCTGTTGTTGCTCCTCGACTCCGCTGTACATAACGCCTCAGTAAAGTGTGACAGGATGAGGTCGCAGAAGATTCGTAGACGCCCAGAGTCCTGCCATGCTTATCACCCTCAGGTCAGCTTGGTTCAGTCCATAACTCACTGCAGCCAGTGTGCAACAGCTTTGTAGATATTTGTGAAAATTTGAATAAATACTTAACTCTTCAGACTGAAATGCAGCTACTTTTTTCACAGCATACATCGTGATAAAACACACTTCCTCTCATTGTCTTACTACATTGGTTTTGTGTGCCAAATTATTTTTTAGCTCAGAGTGTGTACTGTTCTTATTATTCATACCTATTTTATTTCTGTGCTGTTTGATCACATCATATTGGTGTCAGTGGTTAAAATCATAGCAGAAACTCAAAATTAAACCTTTTTCTGATTTGTCCTTCTAGGAGAACGCCAATGACTGTGGAGGAGCATCTGTTATATCTCTCTCAGCCTCTCTCTTCCTCCTCTGTCTCTCCTTATCAGCACTTGTCTCATGATGATGGACAACTTTGCTGTTTCAACCATTCTCATATAAAGGAGGAGATTGGAAAACACACAAAATCCAAAGACTTGGTTTGGATACTGGACACCACAAGTGGATTTTTTTACATGTCTAATTCTTACAATTTGCTCATGACAACCACAAAACCTATTCGCTCTTTATGGACCTTTGAAGTGGTTTACGAGCATTTGTTGGTTAACTCCTGAAAATGACTGCATCTGAACTGAAAACTGCAAAGAAAGAAAATTAATGGGCTCTTGTTGCCATGGATACTTTTTCCATTAGTTACTTTCTCATACACCACTTTGCATCTCGAAATGAAAAGAACTAAAGATATGCAGGTGGTAGCTATGACTCGCATTGAAAAAAGGGGATTATGTGTCACAAGATGCAACATAAAGTCCAGGGGGGAAGAATTATGTTTCTCATATCTCATTGCAGACACACATGCATATTATATATGCAGCTGCAAGCACGCACACCTACATTACGCACATCCAATACTTTATCACCCTGAATGCTTCATTGACAGACTATCATACAATACGTGCTTTTTTGTTGAAAGATAGCCATTGACAGAAGAGGGATGGTGTTGCAGTACTGCTGCTGGGAGTCATGTTTTACATGGAAAATGGTTCTAGAAAGATTATCTAGAAAGTCATTGCAATGGGGTTATAAAGAGTTTAAAGTATAATAAAGATAATCAATCAGAATTTTCAGCTTCTTCGGGATCTTATTTTTGAGTTTTTTTTTATTTTGATTACTTCCCAAAAGCGTTTGTATTTCTGACAGTTGTTTTAAAAATGTCTGTCTGCCTTTCTGTCTTCATCAGCTGTGTCTTTATGTGTGTTTGTACATACTGTATGTAATCATGTCTGTCTGTTTGGCTCGACGTCACTGTAGAAACTGGAATAGTGCTGTAGACTCTCACTGGGTGTAGGTCTGCAATCAACATTGATTACACTATGATAGGCTAAAATTCAAAATGAGTTTAGATTTGATTTTTTTTTAGATGAAAAACATACATAGTTTTGAGCTGTATCTGGAATGTGTTAACCACAAAGATTATTTGCACTTTCATCACAAAATGTTGATTTTTAAAACAATTTTGGTGCATTTGATGGTGAAGATGGTTTTGGAATACTTCTATTGGGCTCCAAAGTCATGTAACTGCTATTTATTGACAAAATATGATTTTTATAATTTCATGATAAATGCAAGATAACAAACTTGTCATATGTACTGTAAAAGCCTACTGTACTGTAAAAACAAAATGTCATGTTGATACACATGTAATTATAGCAAATGAAGTTGTGAGCACTCGCAAATAAGTATGTAACACTTTTAATAATGCACAGCAGCAGTGAGACACGCTACCTATGTAATTGCAATGTAAATTAAAAGTGTAAATCTATTTGCATAAGGTATTTTTGTATACATCTGCTTGTGTGTTTCATATGTTGAACTGTTTTGCTCAGCATATTGTGGGCTGTGAGTGTCCCTGTAGCTTTTTCTATGATATTTTTTTTGAATCATCTTCTAAAGCATGTGTTTAAGTTTAACAAATTCTGATGAAAAATTGCCTGAGATTTTGCCTGTTTATGTAATAGATACATATTGTGTGTATGGGTGTGCATCATTACAGTATGTTTATTCATTTCTTTCATTTTTGTTTTTCATTGACACTATACAATATTCTGTCTATTGTATGGTTGACATGTGTCCATATTGTATATTGATGAATGAACCATGATTTATAATAAGTAAATTAAAGTATCCATATGTTTTTTGTACTGTTTTTGTTGTCAGTGTTTGCGTTGTTTTGTGTGTCTGTGGTTATAGTTATGCACAGATACAATATACTGATTCAATTTTCTGACTTCTTTGAATCTACCAGTACAAAAGTGAATTACATCTCTGTTGATTTTGTCCAAAACAAACCTTTAGAGCAATGGTTTAACACATTCACAACTGGAAGAAGTAGCCTGCAGCAGTTGGGGGTTAAGGGTCTTTCCCTTTCCCAAGGGCGCCTCAATTTCAGAAACAAAAAGATGGATATTTATAACATTGGACCGCTTCCTCTCAAATTCTGAATCATGAAACAAGAGTTGAGCAATCATTAAACAAAACCTCAGATCTGCATCATTGACATTGTACTGAAGGTGAACTAGTGAGTGAGATTTTGTTTGTTGCAACAACAGATATAAACCAACAGACATAATCCAAAGACCATAAACCAGGGGTCAGTTGTTAATATGTTTTGTTTCTTTGTTTCTTGTAATTCATACAAGAATGAAATTTGTTCATAAAACAGTTTGTTGTAGGTTGTATATGAGGGCATTTGTCATAATTCCCTCAGTAAGTGAGGGTTAATAGAGTGACAGCAGCTTATGTTAATACTCATCTGTCAAAAAATGACTCATAAACATGAACATATCCTCTGTATTAATCTGTTCTGCTCAAATTGGCCACATCATGTAATTTACCTGTGTTATTCATCTGGTAAATTTATAACATGTTACAATGTCATATTTATTGGGATTTACATGGGCTTATCTACTGTAGATTTATGAAGGGTCGTTTATCTATAAGAGGGAAAACTTAAGCTTGTGCTTGATCTAGCCCCCGGGGCCGCATTTTGCCTACCACTACTATAAACAATACTGCAACCACATAATGTTTTACTTCTTTAATTTCCTCCATGCTAAAGTCCCCCTCCACTCAAGAATATGTTTTTCTTCTTGTTCCTACAATTGAATGTTTGAACTTCACTATGCAGAATTATATATGTGCAGAGTTTGACACTAGAAGGTTGTTTTCACAATCATCTGCTGAAAGTGGAAAGTTTCTCTGTGCTCACTGAAAATACAATTTTAAGGGATGGGCCTGCGGGCATGATTTGTGACATCACAAATAGATTGGAAGCCAATTATGGTCCAGTATGCAACTTATACAAGTGTGATGTGCACATACACTGATAATGGACTTTTCAGTGAAGTAGGTAACATCTTGTGTCTAGTAGTTAAACTTTTGAAATTATAGATATTTGCATATTTATAGATTCAGGAATTTTTAATGGGGGAGAAGGAGTATATGTCATTTTAAGGATTTTAACAAGACAATTTCACTTTTTTTGTGGAAAAAACATAGACATACATTCTTATTCAAGGTAGAGTATGTTATACACATCTTAAAACATGCCTGGAGGGCATCTTTAAGGTATAAAAAAGGTAAACAATGCACATCAGATTTTTGGAATGTCTGAAGCTGTAGTCTAAATAATAAATTACTCATCCAGAGGTGTCAACCAGTAGGCCTATATAGTTTATATATTATTATCTATATATTTCTGATGACAAACCAGTTTATGATGATGAGAAACCACAGACAGCAAACAATAAACCAACAGGTTTGCTTTTTATTTGACATAGCCTACCCTGCTCAAGGTTTCTGATGGCATTCAGAGTATAAAGCCCATTACTGTCAGAAAAAATGGAGTTGTCTTATGCTGTTAAGTCCTATTTATCAGATACTCAGTCGAAATGTTTACTTTCTCTGTCGAATTCATAAAAACACACAAAATTTTACCATGTTTTGTTTTCTCTGGCAGGAATGAAATACCATTTTATATGCCTGGTGAGCAGAAAAAACTACTACTTACGACTTACTTAGTGCTCTCTCTCTCAAATTCAAATTTCAAATTCAAATTTGCTTTATTAGCATGAACGTCAAAACACAACAACATTTCCAAAGCATGAAGAGTCAATTAAAATAACATTTAACACAACATTGAGATTGATATGAATTATATATAGTATATCTATGTATATATATATACAGTATATCCTATGTATGTATTTGTGCGTCTCTCTCTCTCTCTCTCTCTCTCTCTCTCTCTCGCTCTCTCAGTGTTTGTGTTTCGCCGCTGTTCTGCACCGCCAGGCGGAGACAGTAACGGGTCAGAGGAAAATGGCGGACGGTGTGGATCACATCGACATCTACGCCGACGTCGAGGAGGAATTCAACCAGGTAATAAATCCACATTCGCCTTACTTCGAATAACGGTGCAATGTTGTGTATATTCGTGTAACATGTGGTTGTTATTATGGTTGGAGATTTACACGCTGGGCTGGTCAAACAAGCTTCCCTCGCATACAGGCCCCCGCTTCACCATGCTGCAAGTCTGCAGCCTCGGCTAGCATTATCGGCCCGAAATGTTGCATTAATACTTTTGACGACATTTAACACAGCTTCTGTTGCATGTACCAATCGATGAATCCAGTCTATTAATTTCGATAAACACTAAAAGTGACTGCTTTCATTGTTTAGAAGTCGCACAGCTTCGGGCCTTGGCGTGGCCGCCAAATAAACGCAGTTGCGTTAGCCAGCTAGCTAGCTAGCTAACCCATTGCAGCTTTACACAATGCTGTCTAATACTTTAAGTTCTCCGTGTTGCTGTTTTTACAAGCTAAGCTGAGGTCGGAGCGAAGTAAGCAAAATGTGGGCAACTGGTGAGGTTATTGTTTAACGTATGAAATATGAATGCATTAAGGGACGTATGAATTGTTAGCTTTTGATTGTTAGCTCGATATAGCATCAATGTTTGTGCTCGGTAGATGTTGTTCTCGCTCTTCTCACACGCCCCTTTCCTGTATTGCTGAAAAACAGTCTAGTCTGGTATTTCCTATGTTGTCCTTGTATTTAATCTAGACACGTTATCTACATCAACATCTTAACGAAACTGTTGATAAACCTAATTGTGCGCTCTGAAATTTAACTTTGAGGTTCATTCAGGAGTTTTTCACTGGTGGTGGAAATAAGAAAACATAACGACAGAGCTGATTTGTTAAATAGAGAAGTAATTTAAAGAAATGCTCCATTGCTCAACGATATAAAGTAAACAAAAGTGTAAATTTAATTGTCAAATGGTAATAAAGGCATCACTTTTATTATTCTTGTTCAATTATTACTAAAGGTATGTGCTCAGAGACTTATATTGGACATTTTACTGACAGCACTGTAAGATAAAGGCAAAATGACATTGAAATACATTTTAAAAAGAGTTAGATAGGAAATAAAAATAAGCTAAAATAGATTAAGACAGATAAATCAGTACAGTAAAAGTTATAATGCAGTGTAAGATATTACACGGTAAAAAAAGGGACCAGCTATCCTGACGTGACATCATCAATGAGCATGTTTACATGCACTCCAATGCTGCAATTATTGAGAGCTTCTGCAATACTATGAAAACATTTACACAGTGACTGTGATTTCTCCAAAAACATGTTCTTCAAACATGCATTCATTCTCAGTCGCTTTCTCAGTTTTTCACCACGCATTGATGTTTGCATTGCAGAGTTTTTGTTTTTTTTGGGGGGGGGGGGGGTGATTATTTCGACCAAAAAATTTGGTTTTGCTGCAGCTTTTCTCAAACATTGTGATAAAATTTACAATATTTTATGTCCTCTCATTGCTGTAAAATTGCATTAATTGAGAGTGTGTTGTTCTACACATTTTGACACTGAGGGTCACAGTGCAACTTCTCAGAACTCCAGAGATTTTGAACTGAACCGTTGTTATTGTCCTTTACAGGAAGCTGACTACCCGGTTCATGAGCAGATCGACCTGTACGATGATGTAATATCCCCATCGGCCAATAATGGTGATGCGCCAGAAGACCGTGACTACCTGGACACACTCCCTGCGCCAGGTGGCACAGAAGGAGGGAAAAGCGCCCCACCCAACGTGGTATACACCTACACAGGCAAAAGGATTGCCCTATACATTGGAAACCTCACATGGGTGAGTGTCAGATTTATTTTCAGGCCACTTAGAGGAAAAATATGAAAAATTCATGCTTGCTGAATACATTTTCTTGTAAGGGAAGACATTTTAGACTGCCCTCTAAATGAGGCATTCTTGTGCTGTGCCAGATCTAGACTCACAAACTAATCTACAAGTTGCTCTAAAATGTTACACAATTCTTTAATTAACCAAATCAGTACATTTATATACTGATATTTCTGTCTTCTCTTATGCAGTGGACGACAGATGAGGACCTGACAGAAGCAATCCGATCAATAGGGATCACAGATGTGCTGGAGATCAAATTCTTTGAAAACAGAGCCAATGGACAGTCCAAAGGGTGAGCTTTTCTGTGATGTGATTAGACTTAATCAAAGCCTGTTAAAGATTGTAATTACTTGATGTTACATTCAGTGTGAGAAGTGATTGAATTTCCATGTTGAACAGGGCAATTTTATTTATTTCTGAATCAAAAATGCAAAATTACTATAGCACTAGTCAAAAGTTTGGACATCTTCCAGTTCACTTGAATGAGGGCTTGTATGCATATAGTGTTTTTCTCTGGCAGAAAAATGCTGGCAGGGTGCTGGAGAGTGGTGGGATGAAGCACTTATGCAGTGAGAGAGAAAAAAAACAGCTGTGTGTGGGTTTTGTTTCTATGACAACAATATCTTGACAATTTCTTTAACACTCACCAGCAACATTCATTGTCCAGCTGATCTGCTCCCACAAATTGGCTTTTCTGTCTTTGTCATGATAGTTTCTGTTTGACATATCATAAAGCTCAGGACAGACACAACTGGAACGAGCTCCTCCTCAATTTTCTTGGTTACCAGGGTGACAAGTCCAGCACCTTTCTGAAAAGTTCAGAGATTTTCAAATAGAAGTGCTTGGAGTGGTTGCACAAAAAAGATGGAGTGCTCTGAGAAAAGCATGCGGCGTGCTGTTGAATATGCTCTCTCCTCATTGAGAACAATCGAAAAAAGATGCTGGCACTCAGAAAAGAGCCAGAGCCTTAGAAAGTGTGTCCAAACTTTTACTTTTTTTTTTTTTTTATTTCAATTAATTTTAATTTGATTTGAAACCCTCTCTGATGTGCTGCAGGGCTATACTAGTCTGTGCATCCTGAGATGACAGACCTTGTAATTTGATGAAAATTTGGCCATCAAGAATTAAAGCTGAATTATTTATATTATCAAAGTTGTTGTTTTTTTAATCCTTGCCACCCAGATCAAGGCAAGAAGGTCATTATGAAACTCGATGATAAAAAAAAATGTATCCCTGGTGTGCTAACTCTAATTGTTACCATGAATGTGATCGCATGTGTCATCTGCATGTGTCTCCCAGGTTTGCTCTGGTGTGTGTGGGCTCAGAGGCATCATCCAGGAAGTTAATGGAGCTTCTGTCAAAGAGGGAGCTCCATGGCCAGAATCCCATCGTCACACCGTGCAACAAACAGTCCCTCAGCCAGTTTGAGATGCAGTCACGCAAAAGTAAGTAGGGCAAGTGCACACATGGCAGAAACCAGATGCAGCCAGCAAAAGTTAATTTAATATGCACACTTGTCACAGTGCTGGTTGAAAGAAGTCTTGCAAGGGAAATACTGCACCACTTTGTCTGCTGATAGGCTACATACATAATTTATGTACAGTCAATCACAGAAGTGTGTTTTGCTACAGTTATTCATCCAGTCACAAGATTTTAGACAAAATTCACTCAGCTCCATGTCTGAATGTGCATGCACTGCACAGACATTTATTATTTATTACATATTAAATGGAAAAGTGAATTAGTCTTGTCTCATCCTTTGCACAGGTACCCAGTCAGGCCAGATGTCTGGGGAAGGTAAAGCTGGTCCCCCTGGCGCTGGCCCTCGTGGAGGTTTTCCCATGGGTAGAGGAAGAGGAAGGTTTCCTGGACCACCTGGCCCTGGAGGAGACCGCTTTCCTGGTCCCGTTGGGCCTGGAGGGCCACCACCACACTTCCCTGGTTAGTTTGGTAACGAGTGTTTCTGCCAGTTGGGTGGGGACCGTTCCCCCTATCAGTTGAAGGATAATATTTAAAACATGCACAAATCAGTTGAAAGTGTTAATAAGTAAATTAAGCACAGTTTATTCTATATCAGGTCTGAAAGGTCAGCAATCAACTCTTGAGATTTACTTAAACAACTTAAGCCTCTGCTTTTATTGGATAGCATTTCAGCAAGTTAACAGGTTAGTTCAGTCACTGACACGACATATCATATGTCAGTCATCTATTGAAAAAGAATATCTGATTATTCTGGCTGTGATGAATATTACATTGGTCTTGCTGTACCAAACAAGGTGAGTCCATAGCAGAAAATATGGTTGTTTTTTTTGTTTTTGTAATCACACTAAAGTATTTTTTTTTAGTTTTAGCAGTATAAATGAATTCATGGATGGTTTCCCAGTGCATCCATCCATGACTGTCATGAATCACACTGTTAGCTCACTGCAATATTTGTGATCTGTGACGTGTATGTATGGATGTGTTGGGAATCAGCCTTGGCGGTGGTTGTGCTTCCCCACCTGTTGAGGTTTATGGGTCGCCGGATTTACAATTTAGACCTGGTGTTGACACTTTTTATAAAATGCCTTGATATTGTGAATTTTATGTTTTTGTTTTCAGGGTTGTGTCATTTTATGTGGTCATTTTTTTTCACAATAATATAGGAGTGCAAAAGATTCAAATAAACACCACAGTGTGACAAGAACCATGAAAATTGAACATGGGATGAATTAAATATTCTGCTTTCTGTCTGGCCGTGCTGCTTTGTTAGCACAGTCCAGGCTTTGCTAATACTCACACCCGCATGGAGCCAAGGCTAGTCTGTTTTAGCGTGTGTTTCTTTTGGATCTTTCACCCTTTAAGTCTCTCCTGGCAGGGCTGTGTCTGTGCATGTCTCCCTCCCCATATGGTTTGTTCTTTCGTTGTCCCTCTTCACCTCCAGTTGAACAAATAATCCTTCCCTGGCTGCAATTTTCTGCTCACTGACAATTTCCAACACCATTCCTCGACAAGCAGTTTGCCCAAGGCTACACTTGGCAAGCTACCAATCTTAAACTCTTTACAAATCTTAGATTGGCCGCCTCACACCCCTAGTAGGAGAGAATGGAGTTGCCAGCTTTTCTCTTTTTCCCATTTTTGCGTCTCTTGCCATCCATCCCACCTTTTTCACATCTCTTCTTTCGCTTAGTGGCTGGTGCCCCGTGCTGCTGGGCTGTGAAAGGCCTTCAGTTGGTAGGCAGAAGTGAATAAAGGGAAGGGTTGTGATTGGTTTGCTTTCTCCCCCCATTAGGCTCGGGGATGAGACCAGATCTGATTAGGCACCAAGATGGCCCTCTGATGGATATGAATTTCAGTCCCTTCCCGCCGGGGGGCAGGAACGGGAGCTGGCGTGGCAGAGGTGAAACACCTCGATTGATCTGATTGATTTGATCGATCGCCTTTTTATCCTAACCCTCAGCTGTTTGTTGGTAGAAGTTTTGCCATTGACATTGTCAGACTGCTCCAAAAACAGCTGAACACTGAACACTCTTACGTCCCTAAATAGACAGTTTCCACAAAATGCTGTTGGCCCTACATGAGGCAAGAATAAATATTTCAATGTGTTGACACTGAAACATTTTAGAGAAGCGCACCACTTAGTGATGTGCTGAAGAAGAGTGAAGCGGCAGAAGCACACAGCAAGTTTCTTTTAAGACCACACTGCTTTCCACCTACTCAATCACATTTATACTGCCTAATGGCAAATACAAAAAGCCTTTCACACTTGTATTTATCAAGTCCTATCAGACTACACAGTGCTTCTGTAGCTGTTATGCTCCTCGATTCTCTAAGCTTGTGCAATATCGCAGTGGAGTAATCTCACATGGGACATTTTTTTTGCTAGATTATTTGCTAATGTATACGATATGAAATGCAGGAGTATGTCATGCTGAACTGTTGGTGCCCTTGGCAACTTGCAGCAGTGCATTCTTTCCATTTAGTGCTGTGGAAAAAGAATGCAGAACTAATTGGGAGAGCTCCGATTGAAACAAAGCAGACTTGATAAAAGCCAGCACCTCATCTGTTTGGTTGCCTTCTGATTTCATTTGCAGCATTATTTGTTGGCCTTTTGACATGTGTTGTTTCCTGTAGCTATGGCTGCTCTTCCTTATCTGTCTGTGTCATTGTATCTGCTTTGAACTGCCTTAATCAGTACCAAAGGGTATTTACATATGAAAGGAAAACTTGAAAGATACAGGATATTACAAGACGCTAAAATTAGAGCTAGGCCAATAAATCAGCAGGGCTGATTTTTTTTTTTTTTTTTTTTTTTTATTATATTAGTAGAAAAGGTCCTCTACATCATTTTACAAGCACACTTACTTTCTCCATCATACTCAGAAATGTTGGGGGGAGCCCTGCCTTCTATATCATAAAAAGGACAGTTCATTAGGCCTTATGTTTCATGCATTCTTCTGTTTTGTCTCTTGTTTTGTCTTTTAGGTGGGATGCAGGGTCCCCCACGGCCCCCTCCCGGTCCACCTGGTCCACCAGGCCCTCCAGGACCTCCACCTCCTGGCCAGGGTCTTCCCCCTCCCCTTGCTGGTCCTCCAAATCGCGGCGACAGGCCTCCTCCCCCTGTTCTCTTCCCTGGTCAGTTTGGCCAGCCACCAATGGGACCCCTACCGCCAGGCCCCCCTCCTCCAGGTTACGGCCCTCCCCCTGGCCCCCCACCCCCCCAACAGGGCCCCCCACCCCCAGGACCATTCCCTCCTCGTCCCCCAGGCCCCATTGGGCCCCCCATGGCTTTGGCTCCACCTCCTCACATGCCAGGTCCTCCACCAGGTGGCCCACCACCAGCACCGCATGTCAATCCTGCCTTCTTCCCTCCACCTGGCAACAACAGCATGCCCCCCAACGACAGCCGAGGACCCCCAGGACCAAACGACCCATACGGACGCCCTCCACCTTATGAGAGAGGAGACTATGGTCCCGGAGGCCGGTGAGGATGGGTGGTGGGGGTGGAACAAATAATTGATACGGCAGTATATCATGTTCTCTTAGCATAACATCATCAGTCCACTGGGAACAAATATTGCTCTATCTACAGTATTAAGCAGTAGAAATATGAACTTAACATAGTATTGTGCTGTTTTTGTAACAACCTGCAGTCTTTTTGTTAAAGATAATTTGCATTGGTGACCAAGATTACAGATGCTAGGAACTGGTATCTATTTTCACTCTCTGAAAATGAATTTATTACGTTTGACAAAATAGATCCTGGCTGAAATTTGCTCACTCTTCCTTGGCATTATTTGTGACGTAACCTGTGTGTTTGTGTTTATAGGGAGATGGAGGCGTCACGGACCCCTCTGAGTGAGGCCGAGTTTGAGGAGATCATGAACAGGAACAGAGCCATCTCCTCCAGTGCCATATCTAGAGCGGTGTCTGACGCCAGTGCAGGTAATGCATAGTTATTCCAGAAACATACCATACAATTGCATGCATATTGTGGGTGTTTGATCAGATGTTGTGTCAACAAGACAATAACTGGGACCCAACATTAAACAAAGCTTAATTCTGTGTTCTCTTTTTGTGTCTAGCTGACTATGGCAGCGCTATAGAGACCTTGGTGACAGCCATCAGTCTGATTAAGCAGTCCAAAGTGTCAGCAGACGACCGCTGCAAGGTCCTCATCAGTTCTCTGCAGGACTGTCTTCACGGCATCGAATCAAAAAGCTACGGCTCTGCCTCCAGGTAAAAACTGAATCTAGTTGAGTTGCCACTAAACATGACAGTGAAGCTGGGCTATACTAAAGAGACACGTCCAACTAGTCGTTAAACAGAATATTATAAATAAAGCCTAAAAAGAAAAAGATCAAGGGATATGGACTGGCATGTATTTAGGTATGTTGATAGTGTGGAAGATGCTTTAAAATTGAGAGTTTGGCACCTGATAATACTACTTTTGTAACTTTTTAAACCCTGGTACACGGTCCAATGATGCTTCTCTTTGTGTCTGCTAGGCGAGAGCGTTCCAGGGAACGTGACCACAGCCGCTCAAGGGAAAAGAGCAGACGCCACAAGTCCCGCAGTCGGGATCGGCATGAGGACTATTACCGAGAACGCAGCCGAGAGCGTGACCGCCATCGTGAGAGGGACAGGGACCGAGACCGGGAAAGAGAGAGGGAGAGGGAGTACAGACACCGCTAGGCGAGAGGGGAGGTGGGTACAACTTCTCCCTTCTTACGTTCTTCTGTCATAAGCTGTCTGTGTCTTCTTCATTAGTATATTTGTCTGAAAGTGGACTGAGCTGGAGCAGTTCAGGCTCAGCCAGCCTGAACTACATGGCAAGAGAAGAGAACACCAGTGTTGAGTTTTAAAAAGTCCTTTTTGATTGCTCACCTTTTCTCTTCTGCATTGGATTCGTAGGCTGTAGTTAAAATTGCTGTATTATTTGGTCAAATTTTATCTACAGAGGGTGTAAAAAAAAAAAAAAAAAAAAAAAATCATCCAGAATAACAACAAAGTCACATAGAAAAAACTGTTGACTGGCTTTGAAATATTTTAAACCTTTTGAAATCGTGAGGAGGAGGATGTGGAGAGAAGAGGTAAGCAAGGAAAAACCTTTTTACAACTCAGTTCTTTGGTTTCAGGTAGGTGTGAGGTAAGTGTTCTTTCCTTCAAATTTCATAATTGGTGATCACAGCTGTATTATTGTGTAAGATGTGTCTCAGGAAAATGTGTGTAATACACACTTGTTTGTAAGAGTTGATTCTGTCCTTTGGTTTTTTTTATAGTAACTCTCCCAAAATACAGTAATTCTCCCTGAAAATACACTGATAGTCACTGGAAATTTACTTCATGGATGCATTGTTACTTTTTGGTCTACAGCCATTTGAGGCTAGTAAATTACAAAATTCAGCAGCCACTTTGTGTATTCAGCTGAATAAATTCAGTTAAATTCAGAATATAATAGTTAAAACAGAATGAATAATCTAACAGATAATACATGTTTGGCTGTGGTGGGTAAAGTTTTGCTCTATTTCTTCAAATAATTTACGTAGACAACATCTTTTCTTATCTGTTTGGCTCGTAAAAAATGGAAATTATCTGAATTTTGAATTTTACCAGCAACTATGGCCAGTGGACCAAAAGTTTTCTCTAGATTGAATGTATGAGTTTACAGATTATTGAAATGTATTGAGACTGAGTTGGTTTGAAATACTGGTTCCTTGAGTCATGGGTAGGTTTCACAGATGTCAAAGTATTTCCCATCATTTTTTTTACAATATTTAGTACAGATTTAGCATTTTTTTTGTAATGCGTGGTTTGTTTTTTTTCTCCAAATTGGATTGTATTTTGAGAAAATATATGGCAATATATACATGTCAATAGTAGAGCAACAGTTTATAAAAAAGCAATGATGTATACATGCTACCATTTCAATTTGAAACACATGGAACATATATCATTGTCATGTTATATTGTTAAGAAATTGAAAATTTTTAAAACAGTGTCAGCATTGGATGACTTTTTGGACACATAAACATTTTGACAATGTGATTGTTCTATATTTGCATCATGCATGTCAGTAATATTGCCTGACATTGTATTTTTATGTCAAGTGTTTTATAGCAGAGTGTTGCTCACTTTGCAGTCACTACACCTCAATTTAAGGCATTGGGGTGAAGTTTAAAAAATATTCATGCAAATGTTATTTGATAACATGTTTTTGACAACCAGGATATGTGCGTGGTGTCGAAATGCTGATGCCCTTAAGTCACATAATCATGTCACATAGATTGTTAGAGGTAAAGGTCAGGGGAAAAAAAGTTTTGATGCTCTGCCCTGATTGATTTGTGGCATTGAATCGATATTGTTTGTAATTTGTTGATTTTCAGAATGCTTCACATTAAGGATTCATGCATAATTACTCCCAGTATCTTACTCGTATGTTATTGGCAAGAGTAAATTACATGTAAACATGGAATAGAAAGTTTGTAAATTGAAAGCTAGAATCAGAATATCAGTGTTTTCCGTTTCCTAAGCTTTTGTGCCTGTCACCAGGCCATCAGAGGTTCCTGACTCAATAAAACTGAAAAACATACAAAAGAAAGCCAAACATTTTTATCTGTGAGACCTTGTAAATAACATTTAATGTATACAGTAACTCCTAATAATTTGTTCAATGCAGCCAATTAATGTAATAACAATTGTTATATGCTAAACAAAGTTTTTATGTGCTTATTGTATTTGTATCTTATGAATTAATGTAAAAGTAATGATTTTTTTAAGTGATAAATTGACCCTAGGTTGGCAAAAGATCACGCAAGTATTTCTGAATAACTTGGCTCATAGCATTGTGAAAGCTCCATGTGTTCTTCCTGGCTTTTGGATGTTATGGATGAGTTATAGATTACATCATCTGAAATAATTTGACACTAGTTTGTATATGATTGATTTTAGTCGGTTGCAAATGATTGTAGTATAATACTTTTTAGACTAAATTTCTGAGACTTGCTGGTGTTTGTCATGGATTCTCGGTGTCAGGGTTTCACAAATCATTTTGTAATCTTTGTATGAAGCTGTTGTCTTCCATTGCGTCACTTGCGTGTTGAAAAACATAAATATTGTCAATTTTTGGAACTGCAGTTGAAATATCGGTTTTGAACGTTTTTGTGTTGTTCTGATGGTCCTTTTCTGCCAAAGCACTAAGATGTTCTGTATAAACTAGTTCTGATAGCGCAGACCCGTCTCCTCACATCCACCCTGTAGCGTACATTTGCCCTTCAGCATCTCTGTACAGTGGCGCATAACCCCAAATAATATTTGTCATAATTTTAAACGAGGTTTTACACATAAGCCTCACCCTCTCTTGTCAGTCTACCTCAGTATCTTAACCCAGCAAAAATATTTTCTATACATCAAATTATGTATGTATGCACTTTTCTCACCATGTTCTTGCCTGCTTCATACTGAGGAATATTACCTGGGGTGTTGTCTTTGTGTATGGAGTTGCTGAACTGCGAAGACAGGTCGAACCATGCCAAAAGAATGTAACTCAGTGACTGTCTTAGAAACCTGTCATGTGATCTGATTAGTGTAGAGTCATGCTAATCTCTAGCTGTCAGTGCTAGTTAGGTTGCTCTAAACTTTTTCCCACCCAATTCTGCAATTCCTACATAATAGTTTGACTGAACAGTAAGACTTTGTGTCCACCGGGAACCTCTTTGCAAAATAATACGCTTCCTAATTGTTTAATAGGAAGTATACAGCGTTTTAAGTTACTGTGTGCTTACAGTATAGAATTTGTACAATTTCACAATTGCAGAAGCTAAATGTAAAAAACTTAATTCTGGAAAGAGCATTTAATTTTCAATAGAAATACATCTTTTCAACTGTATCTTTGATTTTTAACCGCCAGTATCTGAGAGATCCCCAGTGGACACAAGGCCTAACATCTTTTGGTAATATGTAGATTGTTGAGTATATTTTTGCAAAAATGTTTTTTGCAGTATAAATGAAAATAACAAAAGGAAGTGGGCAAAAATGTTTTTTGTAATAAGGCCAAATATGTCCATTTTCCATTTGTCCATGTCCACAATCTGTCAGATATAAAAGAGTTTGTTCATCAGGAAAACAATTGAGAATTAATTGCCAAACATACTGCTTTTATTCCTGATAGTAGTGTAGATATTTCTTGTGTCCACAGATGTGCTCTAACACTGTTTTGTTGGTTCATACAGCCATGGTGGGGTGCAGTGTTTGTACCAGGCAGAAATGACGTTTTATTATTTCTTCAGTCTGTCTGTAGGTGTTTGTGTGCTGGGGATTAAATCGCTGATGTCCTTTCAAACAAGCATACTATTTGCTCATGTCAAACCAGGGTCAAACAGGTCAGCAGTGAGCATCAATGCCCATTTAATCACAGGGTGAAAAATAAAATCTATACTTATGACTGGAAGAGATGGTCAAGCTATCTAATAATTGAAAAATGACTTCATTTGGCTCAGCTAAAGCAATTTAAGGTAATTGTAATACAAAGATAATATTATGATCCCAGATAATGTTGAACTAATCTGCTATGTAGTTTTCAGTGGGTGGAATTGTAAAGGTGTAGACTTTCCACACTTCCCGCATCAGGTAACTCTTTTCTGACAGACCTGCAAGCCTCACTGAAGACATTGTGATTAATTACAGTGGAAGCAAAAGTGATACACACATGACAAGCCTGCTACAATATTTAAATATGATCTGTAAGGTAGGAATTGTTAAATGGTAAGTATCATATCTCAGGCTTTTTTGTGGAGTACCTTTTGTTAGAGGTCAGTATTTCATGCACTGTTTGACCCTGGTTTGGCTTTGACCTGTTCAGTTTGCATGCTGTATTGGCTGATAAAATGCTACACACTTTCATGTTTTCTATGAACTTTATTATTCTACAATGAACCTAGGTTAAACAATATGGCATATTTTTAATACGGCAAATGATTTATTAGCCTGATATCTGGATGTAATTTGACCATTGACAGACGTTCAGTATTGCCCATTCCCACTTGTACTCGATGTTATAGCCCATTTAAATAATAGTGTGACAAGAAACACCAGAGTTTAACTACTGTGTTGTATAAAATGTTATTGTCGGATAACTGTTTTTGTCTGCCGCCACGCACCATGTAAAACAAAACCCTTTCTACAGCAAAAACTTTTCGAGTTTCAGTATGCATTTGAACCTTTTGAGCCATATAAAATCACCTGTACTCATTTGACCTGGTGCTTGTAGTGCAGATACCAGTTCTAATTTGACATTTCTGCACCTTGTAAAGCCAGTAAAATCAAGTTACCAAGCTTCATAAATTTGATATAAAATTAATAGGAATACATTTATAATTTGACATGACTTTCTGTATCAGAACTGTTGTAATTTCTGCTGAAACTTTCTTTTGTGAGTAGTTTTGAATGGGGAGGAACTTACTCGGGCGAGGGGACTGTTGTTAGCAATTTAATTAGCCAATGCCTTTTATAATTATGATAAAGAAGTTGCCTTTCCAGTTACCTGTAACTCGCATGCTGGACTTCCTCAGTGAGTACAAAATATTGCTTTTTCACTGGTATTGGGTTTACCAGACCATATACTGAATCACATTTACATTGTTTTTTTCAGTTATATGTAAAAATCTTGGTCTGCTTTTGCAATCAAATGGGCGGTTGTGTCAAAGTATCACCTACTGTGTCTAAGTCAGATGCGTGCCTTTCTCTTTGTAGTTTTGTGTTTTTAATATACAGCTCTTTTTGTCCTTTCTGTGTCTATTACTCCTATATGCCCAATTCCTGAAAACTAATTGGTTGTGTCACAACCAATCATGCACTGTTTCTATGATATTTGTCAGTGTTTTTTTTAGCTGTCAGTGTGTCATGCCCACCATTACCAGTTGGTTGTAAAGGAAAACATGAACAAGGTGTTCTTGAAGTTGCTGAATAACAAATATAGGGTCCATTTTGCTTGGGTTGTGAGGAGTGACTAAGACCCTGTTCACATCTGGCATTAACATGCGTCTTGGGTGATCTAATCACAAATGGACAGCTCTTGGTACATCTGTTCACACCTGGCATTAGAATGTGTGTCTAGTGACCACTTGTGATTGGATCTCATTTCCCCGCTCTATATGCAAATAAACACGTACATCGTTTCCGTTTGCAAAAACTAAATGTATTTTGGGGGGGGTTTTTGTTATTTTTTTATACTGACTCTTCTGCTCAAATGGAAATCATTTGAGCCTCACTTGGGAGAGAGACTCAGCAGCCAATGTTTCTCCGTTAACTGTTTAGGGGCGACTGAGATGGTCACTAAATGAGAATAGATGGTCCACCTTAAGCCACATAAATATACTCCTCAGCCGACACATACACGGCCAGGAAGACAGCGTCAACCAGTGCACACACAACAAATCGGAGGTATGCAGATATCCGCACAGAACCGCACAGAGTTAAGGTAGACTGACTGTTGAGGTGGACCAACTATCGCCCCGAATGAATATGTACTTCTGCTTACGAAGAGGACGTCAGTAGAGTAGACAGGCCTTCAGTGTGGCCCAGGACACATTCACATACACACTGCTAAAAGAATGTGGCCATATTCAGCCCAGATCACCTCCGTATGTGGTCTGAGCGCTCGGACCTCACTGCATCCTCAGTGCATCTTGAGTGAATTCACATCTGTACCTAGAGCTGTCCAATTGTGATCGGTCCACCCAAGATGCATTGTAATGCCAGATGTGAACAAGGCCTAACAGGGAAAAATTATTAAAATAGGTTAGTTAAGTATGTCAAGGTATTAAAATAATACTGCCAATGACCTGTGACTTCAACAATAAAGAGCTATAGGATTTTGGGTTAATTTAAAGCCTAAATTTAAAAGACCTCAGAAAGACTTTTGATTTGAAAATTACATTCTAACTATTGTTACCCTCACATAAATAAATTAGTTGATTCTTTTTAGAAGTCAGAGAAAGCAAATTGTAAGCATCAATAGATGAATTTACTCATGTTTCTGCAACAGTGATAAATTGCATCTAGGCATAGACTCCCCTGAATATTGGTGTATATTTGTTGTGTGTACATACTGATAGATTTCACTTTTGCTTCTTGGATATTTCCTGTTCAAGTTTGCATGACATGTTTTTTCTCTGTGTCTGTGCTGGGGTTGGGGACAACACACAATCAACTGAGCCTTTAAACAGAAACAGAAGTCAAGTGTCCTGAAAAAGGAGTTTGGTCGTTTATGTGCCTGTTTTTTTTCAATTTTTTGTCCTTTGTAATTTTTCCTGATAACACACCTCTTGTCACCAGACAGTGTTCACTAGTTGGATTTGGACGACCTCTAATTTTGTGGCTCAAAGTGATGGTGAATTGACCCCAGCCCCGGTGTGACTATGTATGTGTAGTCTAGAGGTTTAATGGTAAAGGGGGAGGGAGTGTTCACTGTTGGGCTGCCTCGAAACCAAACTCCACCCTTCGTTTTGACACCTTTCAGCTAACAAGGATCAAGGATGGATGGAAAGGAGGAAGGACTTCAGTGCGCCACCACCTCCCCACCCTGCATGACCGGACAGGATTACAACCACAGCCGCCACCTCTTCCTCCACCCCTCCATCTCTCCTCTCCTTCTCCACCCATCCTTCTCTCTGTCTGTTCATCTTGTCTGCCTGACTAAGAGCAGTGGATGGAAGACCCTGACCCTGTGTAAGGCTATGTTATCCAAGCAGCTTATACTCATGGTAACTAAAGATGAAAGGAAAAAGAAACTTTCCAACCAGCTCTTTTATTTTTATGTTTTATTTGACATGAAGATGAGTATGTGTGATGCTTCATTCGCAAACAAACAATAAAATGGCCCGCACGACCCTCAAATAGAAGACACAAACATTACATCTTTTTTTTTTTTCTTTTTTCCTTGGCTCGCTGTACCGTGTACATTCAGTTTAGAGACCAGTTTTTATAGGGTACATGTTTGATGTTTTCTCCCCACCCCTCCCTCTCATTTATTCTTTTCATGGTTAGTATGTTTGTAAATGTCTTTCTGCTTTTGATTAAAAATTAGATGGTGTTGTAATAAAAAATGTTTACTGAGGTACACTTTGCATTTGGTGAATTCCTCTATATGGTTGGCTCATTTATATTAAATGTATATTTTGGACAGCAAAATGTTTTTCATATTGAATTGGTCTGCTTTTAGATGATTTTTTTAGCTTTTTATTGGTGAGTGGCTTTGTGTTCTAGATGTTTTAGAAATAGATGTCTGTTTTTTAGTACCTTTTTTATTTTCTTCCTTTTCTCAAATGGATACAATCTTTTACAAGGTAAGACAGATAAGTTGAATGTACTATTTTGTAATGTCCTGATTGGTGGATAAGAACATTTATAGATCTTGAGCAATTTGAAAGTCTATAAGCAGCACACAGTAAACCAAAAAAAAAACAAAACGTAATCATGCTTTGGTTTTTGATGTTTGATCTGCATGTATTTGCACTGAATCACCACCACCATTGCCGAACCAAATTGTCTTTGACATCTTTTTGTTTTGTTGATGTGGGATGAGTTCATTACTGGCTTAAACAGTCCATGCTCACTCGGCCATTGTAGTTACAGCTCTCATGAATTGGTTCTTCAAATATCGGTGAATTCTATTTGTTGGAAATTTGTAAATCCAAGTAAAGTAATTGTAAAAAAAAAAAAAAAAAATTTTCCCATGTTCCACACCAAACATGTTTTTGTTTTTAATGCACCCCATAGGTCACATCATGAATTAACTGTTGACCACAACATAATGAACAGATTTAAGTGGTTATTTATATGCAATTTGTAACCATGACACTAACACTGTCAAATGCCATGCAACATGTCTTTTTTTTTTACACCATCCATCATGTTGCATTTTTGTTGGTATAGACTGTGATTGTCAACACTTTGTCTCAAGATGATAGGTATTGAAAATAAGCATGAATTTACATGTTTTTTACTCTGTCAGATCAAGATAGTGAAAATGATTGAAACAAAAGCTTATGGATCAAATAAGACTGAAAGCTAACATTGTTATTTTGTATGAATGCAGCAAAGACCAAGACACTAACACTGATATCAACTGGTTAGACTTCCTGTTTTGTTTGTCCACAATACCTCCTTTTATTGATTAAATTTAATTGTCACCTTCTACTTTAGAATTTTTGACAGAAAATGTGCTGGAAAATATATTTTGAGCTGATTGGTTTTCTTCTCAAGATGCATGTTTGTCTTTTTTTTTTTTTTTTTTTTTTAAATCAGTCATGTCAGGTTAAATCTCCATGTTCATCACCTGAAATATTTCATCTCAGAAGGTATTTGATATATGTGGACATTGTGGACGTCATTGCTACAGGAATTACTGAACTATTATTTCCCACAAAGCAATGGCTCAGTGGTAAAGCCGCTGAACAGATTATAACATTTTCAGAACCCCCATGATACTGTTGAACTGTACTCTTGTTCTAACAATATACTTAGAGTGTTTTATGTTAACAAATGTTTGATCATTTTTTACCAACTCTGTAAAAGAGTTATGAAACAAATTATGCCACACCCTAATTTTTGAATCTCGTTAACAATTCTTTAAAAAGTTGTGTTTTAAATATTTTGGCTGATCGGACCTCTGTTTCAAGATCATGTTTGTTTGAAGTTTTGCTTGTTTTTTGCACCTATAAAGATACAATGACTTAGTACTGTAAGAAAATTCCACATTGATGAATTTGGTGACTTCAGCAAACTCCAAACACACAGTACGCCTCCATCCAAAATAACCGTGAGCAGAGTGCAAATCAGCCAGAATAGGAACAGGTGTGCAGGGCTTTCACTAAAAAAATGTTAGCTGGTTAAACAAATGTATGTGTGACTTTGTAGTTGCTTTGTGCTGACTTCTCTCCACAGTGCTGAAGGTAAGTGTTTACAGGTCCACATGCACTGCAGAAGAAGAAAGAGTCCAGTCCAGAGGAAGTCTGGCATCAAGCTAGAGCAACACTCATACAGGAACTGTCAGTATTATTTTACATGAATAGTCTTAATAGAAGCATGTGTTTTTACTAGTCATTCCCGGTTTTCCATCATAACACTTTGAAATCTAAGAAAGTTCAACTTAACTTTTAACTTACTGTTTAAAATGGGAATAACATATCAAAGGTTGTTTGTAATGATTTTTTTTAATTTATTGTCTTTGAATATAATTGATCAGCATAGTTGTGCACACTGGACCAGTGAAAAGCAGCACAGGGACTTTACAACTGAGTTAAAGTAGTTTATGTTCTTGTTGGTATCCTATTAGTGTGAACTGTGTTTAAAGATTAATTGCCCTATTTTCATTTATTCTCAGTCAGGAGTTAAGTAATGATGCAATGTTTTGTGCTGATTACAGATGTCATAAGGGAAAGGTACACAGTAGCTAAAACAAACATGGTCATTGGACTCCAAAAATAAAAACATTTCTAAATTCAGTTTGGTTGAATGGCTTTCTTTTCTATGTAGTTCATGTAATTGGTCTGAAGAGTGGTCATTGATAATTATTTGATGCCAATTCGTAATTAAGTTCGTTTGATTTACGTGTCGTCTAATATTGTCTGAGCAGGAATTAGGAAAGGTTTAATAGAGGTGAATAAAATGTGAAATAGACATGCAGAAATCTTCTGAAAACAACTCAAGTATTGTGTGTGTAAAATTAACTTAATGCCAAATACTATTAAAGGAAGCGACTTTAACAATTTACCTAGGTGGCTTCGTTAAGGCATATTAACTACATTTTTTTTTTCTAAATGGCTGTAAAACACCTGCACCAGAACTAAACAATGATTATGCTCACCTAATTACTAATAAGCCACATTGTCTAGTATAATCACATATAAGGGAGCTGAATATGGAAAATGTGTTCAACGGATCGTAATTGCAAATGTACGGCTTTTACTTATGTTGATACACAACTATAAAGGGATTTTACTGATAGGTGTTATTTGTGTAAATAATCTTAAAACATTTTACAGAAGCTAAACTTTCTTTTGCAGTTTGTATGGACAATTCTAGAAAGTAATATTTTTATAGTCGATGTAAGTAACACAACTATTCTTGATCCCTCCTTTGGCCGGAACCTTGTGTCTGGAAGTCTCACACATACCGAACGAGTAAAAACGTTGCACTTCCGGTGCTTGTTCAGCTTGCCGTTTTAAAAATGAAACCGCTGGCTGTAGAAAGTGGACTTTTAATGCTTGAATGGCAGGTTTATTAGATGTGGAAACACACAGTGAAAGAACAACTATTTAGCTTGATCTACGGGACCAACTTAACGCTCCTTTTGCCGTACTATGTTCAAAAAGATGACTGAATTTGGTCCAGATTCCGGGGGGCGGGTTAAGGTAACGCTAGCACTAGAGTAGTTTGAATATTCACTCAAGGAGTTGATGCTTTTAAATATATATTTTGTCTCACCGGTCTTGTATTTATTAGTGTTTTGATATTCATTCTTGTAATTCTTTGTGTTTCCTCTCTGTTGGCTGCAGGGAGTGACAATTGTGAAGCCTATTGTGTTTGGAAATGTTGCACGATATTTTGGGAAGAAGAGAGAGGAGGATGGACACACACACCAGTGGTCTGTCTATGTGAAGCCTTATAGAAATGAGGTTAGACATCCAGAATAGCGTCAAGTCTATGGATTTGACTGATTTGTTTATTTTAGTGTCCCACATTGAATGGTGCCCAGCCCATATGTGTTTAGAAGACACAAGATTATCATTATATATGATGAATTACATTGTTCTTCCAGGATATGTCTGCTTATGTGAAGAAGATCCAGTTCAAGCTACATGAGAGCTATGGTAACCCACTGAGAGGTGAGTAGACCTTTACATTTCAAGTATGGGGTGAGGAAAACTGTGTGTCTGAAACTTTTTGTGTCTTGTTGATTGTACTACCTATATTATGTCAAATAGAGTGTAACTAAACAGAAAATTGAGTGAAGTTTGGTTACACGTCATATAGGCAGCTGTACCTGTTATGGAGTTTTATCTCGTTTCAATGTGAAATAACCTAGTTTGGTCATCTGTGTGTCCATCTCGCCTTGTTACTTCCAGTGGTGACCAAGCCTCCCTACGAGATTACAGAGACCGGCTGGGGGGAGTTTGAGATCATCGTCAAGATCTTCTTCATTGACCCCAATGAGAGACCGGTGAGAGCCACCATTAGTAAACACACATACAGTATCATGAAAATGTTCTAGCTCCATACTAAATCCTTCAAAGTGTGCTTTTTGCAGTATGTTACAGAAATGTACAGTATTATTATGTACTGAAAGAGAGAGTAATGCAGGGAATGTTTTGGACATTATATTCAACAAGTCGCTCTGCATCTAAAAGTACATAATTTGTCTTTTATCCTATGTTGAAATACTAAACAGATGTATTGGCATTTGGTTTACCTGCCTGTATGTGTTGTTAATTCTTATGGATTTCTTTGTCTGTTTGTTAGGTGACTCTGTACCATCTGTTGAAGCTGTTCCAGTCCGACTCCAGTGCCATGCCTAAGAAGACAGTTGTCTCTGAATTCTATGATGAAATGGTATGATTGTCCTTGTGCTACATCTTATTATCTCAGTAATGACTCCACTAAAATGATATTGTTTCTAAGTGCTGCTTTTCATAGAGTTTTCACACATCTGTAACTCCCATAACCCCATGGTGTTAAATTGTATATGTCTGTTGTCTAACATATCATCTTTGTTTTAATATAATACAGGACATGTGTCAGGGAAGTTTGGCTGTGAATAGAGATCTACCTGACTGCTGTGTTTTCTTTTTAATTCTCAGATCTTCCAGGATCCTACAGCCATGATGCAGCAGCTACTGACCACATCAAGACAACTCACCCTGGGAGCATACAAGCATGAGACAGAGTGTACGTATACACAAAGGGAGCTCAAAGGAGAAGTTTGACTATTTCTTGGCTCCGCTGGTTGCCTGGCAACTGGTTCCAGCCAAGAAATAGTCTGGTAGTAATAAATGAATAAGAGTATTTTCCCCAAACTGTTCCTTTTTTAATATGATTTGCTGCAGTTATGGTCATGTGCATACCTTCCTGTTTGTGCAGTCAGTGAGCTGGAGCAGAGGACCAAGGAGAAAATGGAAGCAGCAAAGAAGAGAACCAGCCAGGAGATCACAGAGCTGAAAGATAAATTAAAAGCCAGCAGAGAAAACATCAACCACCTGAAGGCAGAGATCAGGAAACTGGAGGAGGACGGAGACCACAAGGATCACTGAGAGACAGACAAACACACACGCAACACACACTTGGACATGATTATTTGCCAGGGCACAACCTGCATTTTTCTGTGCTCCTGACCTCATCCATGGTTTATAAAACAACACATTTTGTGATAGGTTTTGTGATCATTTCATCTCGTTATTGCATAACCCAGAAAAGACTTGATTAAATAAAAATCTGAACTTTGTAAGTGTTCTCAGCTGTCTTTCCGGGGGCAAGGACAAACAGAGTTTGTGATTGGTTGTTTTGTTTTTTTTCCCTTCTCTTTTCTGCCCTCCTATTTCTAGATTAGTTGGCTGTGAGGTAGAATGACAAAACATTCCCTGTCATTTTCAAATTTGTTTGTTCAATGTTTTAGTCAAGCCATTGTCAAAAAGTCTTTGTGTAATCCTGGTTCCAGTATAACTATAGTGTATTCTACTGGAAGGCACTTCCCTGTGTTGATCCTGGGCTTATCCTTTACAGTGAAACATCCCTGTAGTATGTGTGCCTGCCTGATGAAACACTGATGTTTGTGTGAACAGTTCTCAATGTGAATAGCTCATTTGTTTGTTTTTTTACTGATCGTACAATTTCCTACATAAAGTAATTGTGTTTACAGCATTTGAGTTTTTCTGTTGTAATTGTGAAAGCTTATTCATAAAACATGATGGAATACAGGTGATGCACAGAGAAACAGTAGTTGCATGTGTGGGAGGAAATTCACGCCAACTGGTCTGTCGCATTGTAATGTCATTAACCCTCCCTTATGCGTTAGAAAAGGGTTAACACTTTTAGTGTTCTTGGATCAAATTTGACCAGCAAACAGATGGTTTGGCAACATCCACTATGTATTTTTCTGCATAAACAACCCATAATTATACCGGGTCAAATTTGACCCATAACACAACAGATGTAACTTTCTTTTTGTGGGCATTTAAAAAAAAAAAAGAAAAATGATCAATATGTGTTTTATTGTATTCAGTTGGCCATTGTAGAGGATGTAATGAAGCCTTGTTTTGATCAGAAAAAATTATGTTTCACACATCTAAAGTTGAAAACGGGTCAAATTTGACCCTAACACAATAGGAGGGTTAAAAGCAGGTGCTTACATTATGTGTTCAACATCACATGATATGCTAGAGCAAAGCAGGTCAAACACTGACCCTTCATTTCAAGCAGAGCAGATTCTGACGTCCATGTACAATCCATCTTTTACCCTGACAATGCATACATACATATACTGAATAACTCACTGGGTGTGAAATGGTTCAAGCAAGCAGAAGGGGTTTCAGGGTTTCATGACCTGTCAGCTGTTGAGTGGTTGTATCATTACTCTTTTCATTCATGTGGCCATGAAATTTGTACCTGCTGAAATTAAGTTTGGCATAGTTGGTCACAATCAATAGACTTGTGAAACATAATTATGTGAAATATGATTTGTTTTTTTTTAGGTTTGACTTGATGCACCATCATAGACTTTATCTCAAGCAAAGATGCTGTGGGTGCATGATGTGTTTTCTGTTAAGCAACTCCATATTTTCTACACCCAAAAAAGTTTGATTATATGTCTGGCTTTTGGTATATACTTTTTAAATATATTTTAAGTAAGTAGAAAATATGTGCGCAGCTAAAACATTTAGCATGTACATTTGCAAAGGGGTTATTGAACACTTTTCGTAAAAGCCTAACTGTAAAATTATCAGATTTCCGACAGTCCTTGAAGGCAGCTCGCAGGAAGTTCAGACATTGAATAACTTCCCTGTGTACACACATGGAAGTTTGTGTCCTCCAGCTGTTCTGTGTCATTTTTCAGACACAGATATGGTCAGATACAACAAGATAGAGAGCAATCATTGTTATGTAAGTCTGAACAGTTGTTAATGGCGTGTAGCTGTAAGTTTAACAAATATACAGCGCGACTGAATGTAGGGTTAAAATCTCTCCAGCTGTCCTTCCTCAGGAGGCTGAATTCAAGGTAAGTCTGCAGAAATAGGTTTTATAATTTGACAAAACGTCCTGATAGGAGCTCTGTGGTGTGCTTGTCCAGGGTTTGAGCCGTTATTTCACACTTTGTTTCACTTATACTATGTTTATACTATATCTAAAAGTATTCAAATTGAACTTAGTTATCTAAGTAGAGCCAGAAATGATTCACATATATGGCCAGTGGTGATAATACTTAAATATAAAAGGACTTTTGCAGTAAGTGAAAGCAAAGTTTTGGTATGACGTTCAACAATCAGTCAACAATGTCAGTTAATATGACATTTTTAAAGAATCATCGTCATCGATAATTGTGTTATACGTTATGTGATCAAATTTTAATTTAAACTTTTTAATATTTAATATAGGTATAGGCTACATATTTTGTTTTATTTGCAAGTAACTGTTGAGGAATGGGTCAGGGTTGTATTAATAAATAATATATGAAAATATCAAATGTTAATATTTTCTGGTTCCTTTCGTCCTTTATGATAGTAAATATTTGGGTTGGACTGTTGGTCGGGACAAAACAAGACATTTGAAGTTGCACCTTGAGCTTTGGACAACAGTGATGACATTTTTCACCATTTTCTGATATATAGACCAAACAATTAATCGATAGTGAAAATAATCGTTACTTGCAGCCCTTAGATATATGATTAAACAGGTGCTTAAAAGTAACAAATTAAATATATAAATAATAAATTAAAAAATATATATCTCCCTATCAGGAAAAAATGAAATAAACAAATAAACAATTCAATTTATATTCAAGAAAATAAATGAGTTACTTGGCTACTTTTCTTCACTGTGTTATTAATATTGTTAATTTTCCTTAGAAAACTTACCTTACCCGTACTAGTAGTGGTCATACTAAAATAAGTAAAAATAAATATTAAAAATATTTTGTAGGAAAATTGTATTACTTTTAACTAAATATGCCTTTTTTTTGTTTCAATTTTAGTCAGATTTTAGTCATTTATATATCTTTTTATTTCTTATTTTATTTATTGTACAGATATCCATATACAGAGGTACAAATAGACAGACAAACAATAGAAAACAAAAACAACCAAAAAAAGATTACATTTTTTGGGTGACAAATTAAAGGAAAAACTGTTACAGGCCTGAATGCTTGACCTCTACAGTGAGGGGAACTGGTGGCTCTGTTATGCTTTGGGGGGCATTTTGCTGGCATGGTTTGGGTCCACTTGTCCCCTTAGAGGGAAGGGTCACTGCAAATCAATACAAAGTTGTTCTGAGTGATCACCTTTATCCTATGATGAAACATTTCTATCCTGATGGGAGTGGTCTCTTCCAGGATGACAATGCCCCAATTCATAGGACACGAGGGGTCACTGAATAGTTTGATGGGTATGAAAATGATGTGAATCATATGCTACAGCCTTCGCAGTCACCAGATCTCAACCTGATTGAACACCTATGGGAGATTTTGGACCGATGTGTTTAACAGCACTCTCCATCATCATCATCAAAACACCAAATAAGGGAATATCTTTTGGAAGAATGGTGTTCCTCAACCTTGACATTGATTCTACAAGTCTGTTGAACTCTTCTGGAGGGATGAACACCATCCTTCAAACACTAGCAGTTGGTTGCAAATTGCAACCAACTAAATACCCCCCCCCCCCCCCCCCCCCCCCCCCCCCCACCTACATTGGCCGCAAAACTCACAAAAAAGGCAAAAAATGCAAAAGGCCCTCTCTAGTAGTGTTTGGTTTGTCCATTCTGGGCTACTGTAGAAACATAGCGGTGAAACATGGCAGCCTCTGTGGAAGAGGACCCACTCCCTATGTAGATATAAAGGGCTCATTCTAAGGTAACAAAAACAAAATTCTTATTTTCATGGGATTATACACCAATTAAAACATACTTATGAATGTTATATTCCATTTCTGCCAAGTCCACTCCACTAGATGCCACTAAATTCTACACACTGCACCTTTAAATGTCTTGTTTTGTCCCAATCAACAGTCCTCAACCCAAAGATATTCAGTTCACTATCATAGAGGACTAAAGAAACCAGGAAATATTCACATTCAAGAAGTTGGAAGCTGTGAAGTTGTGCATTTGTTCTTAAAAAATGAAAAACAACAATGAACAATGAAAAAAACAATTAAGCGATTATCAAAATAGTTGACGATTAATTATCTTTTGATCGACTATTTAATTAATCATCAAATCATTGCAGCTCTAGTACACTGAACTGGAATGTTCAGGTGATAATTCACTAATGAAAACATATTTATGAATTAGAGCCTGACCGATATATCAGTCAACCAATTTTATTGGCCAATATTGGCCAATCATAGATATATCGGTATCGTGTATATATTGTCCAATATGCGTTGATTTTTTTTAAAAATTTGTATAGGCAGTATTTTGTACATATTTGATCCTTTTTCTTAATTCAAGTTTAACGTATAGGCTACATGTGTTTTCTGTTCTGTGTTTCTTTTATTTATAGTTTTTTTTTATAATTATTAAATTCCCAGTGAAGTTTACTGTTTCAGTGCACTGATACAATGAAGTTTATTAATAAACTGTAAAATATCCTGGCTCCATTGCATAGCTTTGTCACAAGTGTTTTATAACCACATTTGAAGGATCATTGCAAAAAAATGTGTGTGTATACATTCTGTATGTATAAGATTATTGGCCGATATATCAATATCGGAATTTTTTTACTCCCTAACATTGCTATCGGCAGTATCGGTCGGGCTCTATTATGAATATTATATTCCATTTCTGCCAATTGATCACCCTAAATCCTTCACACTGGTCCTTAAAATAAGGACCACAAACATCTATGATGGGACAGTAACTCAACTGAATGTTTTCCTAATATTTTTATTAGAGCACTTCTCTTTCAATATATTAGTTTCACCAATATAAATATTTTCCACACAATCTTCAGCATTAAAAGGAAGGTGTAAAGCATCATTATATATGTTTGGACTGCTGCAGTCAAAGCGGGAGTTTCTCGGGCGGTCACATGATCAGAGGGTTTAGCACTGACGTCAGAGAAACAGAGCTGGTACCGACTAATGATCCTCACCGTCCGGCTGCGTTTAAAGAAACTTACCTCTGAACGACGTCCTAACCAGCAGCATTCACTGTTTGTCTTTGAAGTTTCCCGTCGCCACTCATTAAGAGACTCGTTACAGTAATGCAAACGGTATTGGAAATGCACAGTGAACCGTGTAGTTACCGATAATGTTACCTAGCTCGCATTAACGCAGCGTATGGCTAACGTACACACAACAATGTCTCCTCGCTAAGAAAACAACTGGTGCTATTTCTGTTGCGTTCACGTTTCAGGTAAGTTGATCCGAAAATAGTTTGTTTTGAAGCCTGTAACGACGCTCGTGATACTCGGATAATGACTGTGTGGTGGCCTTGTATCCAGTGGCATTTTAATATCTGTTATATCACTATGTTTTTACCAAAGGGACACATTTTTTGCAAGGCTAGTATTCTGCTAAAATGTACTTTAATTGTATTGTAGTAAGTATTTATGTTGCAGGTGTTGTAGTCAGTTTGTCAGTGTTGTCTTTCCTGTGTGTCAGTGTCTGTGCACACATTTTAAACAGGAAATAATAGAAGATGTCTTAAGTTGTTAAGACTTTGTTTATCATATGTTGTGGCAGTCAGTATCACAGGGACTAGACTCATTCATGTTTAGACTAGTGTGTTATAACAGCATGTTCACTCTTGAAAGTTACATCGTGAGAGGAATCTGGCCTGCAAAATGTGACAATATGTGATTGATTTTCCCTTTGCTAAACGCGGGTATTGTGTCATGTGTTGAAACAGCTTGTCTCAATTTAATTTAACTACACAACAGAGGAACAGAGAGAGACAGACGGCAGGCTGCAGCGTTTTGTCGTTCATATGACCACATCAGGGCACGCTGGCTGGCTTACACAGATCTTTGTTTTGGTTGTCAACCACAGAGCTCCATTGTTGTCCCAGTGTCTGTGTGTAGTGTGCAGTTAAAAGTCCATTCATGAGGCTGAGTGCATCATCAGCACGCCATAACTTCAATGTATGGGGTTCCCCGAAGACAGCAAATGCACTGTGGGCTTTCATACAGCATTCACGCAACGGCACGTACACTTGGTAGTCATAAATTTCTCTTATACAAATTAAGGGACCATTATAATTGATATTTGATAGCAATGAAGGCCATCATCAAGTGCATTTGTTCATATAAGTGCATGAAGAAGATATTCATGAGTAGATAGTAGTTATTAAGGGTGTGTCCTGCACTGTAATTGCTGTGGATAATGGCAGGATAAGGAAGAGGTGTTATAATAGACTTGCTGGCACAGGAGTGTGTAGGTGCCAACATCAGTTTATGCACCATGTAAATGTAGGTGTTTGTTTTCATAGCCCTAAACTAAAATGTCAAATTCACTCTCATGTTTGCAACTCTCTTTCGTTCTTTTTTTGTCACACATATTTAACCCAGAACTCATTGAGGAAGTATGTTTTTTTTATTATTTTTATCAAGGGCAGGTCTTTTGTTCAATTTAGGGCTCAACTCATAGTTAAAGAATCATTGCACCATGTTTCAGTTGGATAATGTACAAGAAGGAAGTAGCAAGCTGCTGCACTGTAACTGCACTGATGTAACAATATGAGTCAAAGATTTGAACATTTGTTTTGATAGTTAACACAGCCTGTTTACACGTCTGAAATATTTGTACCATGCATGCATCAGCCCACACACCCAATCAGCATTACACATGAGTCAAAACTGAGCTCTGTGTTTGTTATCTGTCACACTAAGGAGGAGGAAACTTGTTTTCTTAATGTGTCCTGCCAGCAAAAGTTAATAGATAAAAGGAAAAAAAGAGAGAGAGACATCATATTAGCCACTAGGTTAGTTTTGGATTCATTTGAATACAGCGCAGTTAATCGTTATCTGTGTCTGATTATTCCTCTTTCTGCCTCATGCAAACTAGTACGGTTTAACTGTCGGCTGTTGTCACAGTGGCGTTAAGGTTAGTGAATGCATCCTGCTTATAACTGGGTCAGTTTGAATGTGTAACGTTGTCACCATCCTCAGGAGTTTCTGGTGTGCTGTCGAGCGAGGCAAGTGACCCCCGGTTCCTTTAGGATGGCACCACAGGAGAAAGCTGTGATTTTACTGACTGTGAAGAACATTCATAGTTAAAGGTGTGTGTTGTGTGTGTGTGTGTGTGTGTGTGTGATAGGTGTGGTGGTGAGCCTATGGAGAAGCCATCGTCTTCAGACAGAGCAGCGCTGGAGGAGAGAAAAGGCCTGGTGGAGGTAACACAGGCTTCTCATTTGCTTATTGTTATTTGTTAACAAGATGTAGTTTTTCAGTGGAAGAAATATTTCTAAACAAATTTTGTCATGGGATGTGTGTTTCCGTGGTTGCTAGCTGTCCAAATGTGGTTGTAAATTTTATACCTGAGAGCTGAAATTTTCACTTTCAGTGTTATCTGTTGATTTTTGTGACAGGGGATACCTGTTTAAATGATCAAAGATCAAATAATAAATCATTTAACATTGAAAACACCATGAATTTCCTGATTTCCTCATTTTTTTTGCAAACTTTGTTTATTTGACAGCAAATAATACTCAGGAATCCAGACAGAAACAGTCAGCAGCAACATTTAAAAATGGCATTTTACCAGCTACAGCTAAATCTTTAAGGTACAACAGGAAGGATTGTTGGTTATGTGGTTAAGGGTTCTAATTTCCCACCTTGTTTCAGATGTCTTAGGGATTGCAAACAGACTCCATCATTCTGTGTGTGTGTATTTGTGTTTGTATGCGTACTCCAGGATGGTGGAGTGCTTAGAGGGGCTGAGGGCGGAGAAGCGGATCCTCAGGTGCCGACCCAGAGGAAGAGCAGCTCCTCTCGCTCCTCCCGCAAAAGCTTCCGCCTGGACTATCGGCTGGAGGTAAAAACCCCCACCTCCCCGTCACACATCCTGCAGTCTAAAAAAACCTCCCTCTTCTACCTGAGACACAGACACACCTCCTTTTCAGCCTCCACCTCAAACCTCCTCATTTCCATATACGCCCTTTCCTGCTTAGGTTTATGTACAGAAACAGCAGACATTTTCAAGCTTGATATAAGTGACTAAAATATAATTGTTTAACGTTATTGCAGGAGGACGTGACCAAGTCTTCTCGAGACAAACATGGCCGCTGGATCAACCCCTGGTCCACATGGCGGTTCCCTTCTTACCCCACCCTGCTCAGGTTCCTGTTGCTGGACAAAAATCACAGCAATGTACCAACTAGTAAAGAGGTGGGTAATTATTAGGGATTATGTTAAAAAAAACAGGGCTTTACTCTATGATTAGTATCGGATTGGTCATGGATGTTGTTTTAAATGTAACACTTTCTATAATATATACGAACTTGTATTATCTTTACAGTGATCAGTATTAGAGGTCATATTTCCTACCTCTGCTGGTAGAAACGTTGCCCTTTGTCGACTCAACCCACACACTATTTATAGCACCTAGTGGAAACGTTGCTGAGCTCAGTAACGGCTTAACGGGCTTCAAAGGCTGCTTTCACACAGCAATAGAAAAGAATTTAACCCATTAATTGCTTTTGCTGATCAGTGTTTTGTTGTATGAGAACTTACAAGAATAGGTGTTAAAAAAAAATCAACAACCAGAGAGGTCATAGGTCAAATGTTTGATGATGGAAGGGTAGTTCACAGTGCTAACAGTGAGTTAGGATGCAGCTTTTTAAATTATATGCATAAATATTGGCCAGATAGAGAGAAAACTCAGAGCTTTTCAGCTGTATGGCCAGTGTGTTCCATTATTTAAAAAAAAAAAGCAAAATCCCACCTCAGCTGTTTATCCTTGTGATGTTGCCAAACATTTTAAAATTGAGGATAAATCAGTCCTGCAAGCAGCAACAAAACCATGCTGATGAGATTATGGGATTATGGTTAATTTAGTTTTTTCATTTCAACATCTCTGATGCAGTCTCTCACTGCCTTCTCTGTCTGTTTCACCGTCTCTTCCTATAACCGATCCTCCCTTTTGTTAATTCCTCTGTGTTGCCATTACTCTCTATCCTCCACCTGCAGGCCCTAGACAGTGAGCTCCCAGTGATGGAACCGTACTTTGTGCAGAACCCAAGCCACTGTGACTCCAGTCCAGGTCTGAGAGTCACCTGGCTGGGTCACGCCACAGTTCTGGTTGAAATGGACGGGCTGAACATTCTGACAGACCCGATTTTCAGCCAGAGGGCCTCACCGTTCCAGTTCATGGGGCCTAAAAGGTTCAGAGGGCCCCCCTGCACTGTGGAACAGGTTTGGTATTTTTTTAATTTTTCAATATTGCAATGATCTCTCACCATCGCACTATTTTCATATCTCTGTTGTCTTATTTCCCCTCCCTCCCTCCAGCTGCCCAGGATCGATGCTGTCGTCATTAGTCACTCTCATTATGATCACCTGGATGCTGGATCTGTGGCCAGCCTTAACGAACGCTTTGGAGGGGAGCTACGCTGGTGTGTGTGATGCATTGAAAGATAGCAGTCAACAACCAATGTGCCTTTGATGCTAGTCAGCAAAAATCACACTTTTAATATTAATTCCAAGCGTGCGTGTGTGTGTGTGTGTGTTTCATAGGTTCGTGCCCCTTGGTTTAATGGACTGGCTGGTGAAAGTGGGCTGTGAGAACGTGATGGAGCTGGATTGGTGGGAGGAGAACTGTGTGCCGGGTCACGATGATGTCACATTTGTCTGCACACCCTCTCAGCACTGGAGCAAACGCACCGCGCTGGACGATAACAAGGTAATTGATTCAAATGATTAATTATTGATAAGATTGTAACTTTATGCATTAATTAATTCCTTTTTAGAATACATTTTGCAAAAAATATGTTCATACAAACGTCAAGTCAAATTCATGATATGAATCTTGAAAGCATCAAAAACTGAACCACTTTTGTAGAACTTGGTGATGAAATAAGTCTTTAATTCAGTCACTTTCAATCAAGCACAAAACAGCAGTTTTAAATTGAGATCAAAGCAGATTCTTTTAATAAAAAACACATTGTTCCTCTTCTCCCGTTTCCTCTCAGTCTTTATGGGGCAGCTGGTCTGTTTTAGGTCCAGAACATCGCTTCTTCTTCGCTGGTGATACTGGTTACTGCCCATCTTTCCAGGAGATTGGGCGACGCTTTGGCCCATTTGACCTCGCAGCAATTCCTATTGGAGCTTACCTGCCCAGGTACTGTATGAAATTTACACACCTCACATGACACATCAACACTTAAAAAATAATAATAGACCAGCAGAAATGCAATCTCTAAACTATAAACTTTAGTTACTTAATGCTGTATAAATTCTGTTATAATTATCACTGAACATTTTAAAAGTCCACGCACAAGAGACAGACTTGTAAGAATATTCTTTGGTTGTTCAGGGATGTGATGCAGGGGCAGCATGTAGACCCAGAGGAGGCTGTTCAGATTCACCAAGACCTTCAGGCCAAACAGTCTGTTGCTATTCACTGGGGAACCTTTGCCCTCGCCTATGAGGTAGGTGTGTCTGTAGCAGCAAACATGTAGTCATTTGGTTAATGACTAGCTTATGCTTTGTGTGCATGCCATGGATTAACATACAAGATCAAATAAGGAAAGTCTGTTTTGGTGTATCAACAACAAGTTTTATTGGGAATTTTTTTTCTGTGCGATGCAGAAAAATGTCTGTTTAAAACTGCAGTGGTTTGTGGGTTAGTATTATAAATCCCAGTAGTTCAGAGAGTTCTGTTTGTCACTGGTTTCAGAGATGGAGACATAAAAGCCAAAGAGAGTGTTATGGGAGGTAAAAAAAAAAAAAAAAAAGTGCTTTGACACTCTATTATGTTCTGGCAACACAAACCAAACAAAAGTTTCATTGTTTGTTAAGCTGCATGACTATTTCTGCAGCTAACACGGCTTAATGTAGCCCTCTGGCTCGCTGCCGCGCTCGGAATAGTTAGATGAGCTGACAAAAGTCTGTAGTGAACAGTCAAAAAAAAACTGTAGCACTGAGCTAAAATAAACTTGTCGAAAGTATGGTCATGTACAGATAGTCTTCAACTCTCTCTCCTCCTGTCCCTGCTTCACCCAGTACTACCTGGAGCCACCGGTTCGTCTCAGAGAGGCCTTGGAACAGAAAGGACTGAAACCAGAATCCTTCTTCACCTTGCATCACGGGGAGTCTCGCCTTATAGCCTCACAGGGACGAGAAGTGTTTGACTGATACTGTCTGTGGCTGTTTTGTGGGCTGATTTTTAGATTTGTGTCTGTAACAAAAGTTGAGAACATTTTGTTTGAAACGCATACACATATTCAGCTTTCAATGGAGAAAAGAAAATGTTCTACAATACTGTTTACATACTGAATGTTTGCCTTGCCATAATCACAGCAGGCAGCACTACCTACAGCAGCTGTTAAGCTACTAAAAAGAAACATCTTTACATAATAGAATACATGTTAGTTGTTTAGGGCAAAGATCAGCACTTAATACTGTATGGCCAGTGTTTGTACAGTCTGTTACGTACAGTGTGCAGCTGAAAAGTCAAATAGATTTAGATCATTTTACTAGTTTTTTATCAGCGTTAAAAGAGAGAAATTAATCACAGGTGACAAAGTGCTCCTGTTTTTTTTTGTGATCCCAAAGAAGAACATAACAGCTATAAATAATTACACTTAGAACATTTTCTGCAGTTATTTTGTGTCTCCATGAAGTGATCATTTGCATTTTGCTGCACATTCATTTCAAAAGGTGTTTTTGTGGTTTACATGCTGCTTCAGAAAGCTTTCAGCCCCGAGGAGAAAAGATTGCCGGCTGATACAATGTTCTGCACCGGAGGAGTAAGTTAAGAAACTAGGAAATGTTTATTACTATGGTAATCAGCGCTCTTTGAGTGGAGATTATTATATAGGTAAAACTGATGATGAACCACAAACCTTCACCATCATGCTGGACTGGAGACTGCAGTTATGGTCAGTTGGACTTCTTGTGAGCTGTAATATAAACAGAAAATGATTTAACTCTTAGAAAGTTATTTAGAGTAGTGATTTTTAAAAGATTAGTGCTGGCCAATGCCACAATATAAAAAAAGGTATCCAATTATATTCTGAATGTATTCTGGCCAACTATATGCGACACTGAAGTGTAAGAAGAAAATCTATTTTTGTTTTCTATATGATAAACTCCCAACCGCTGTATGCTAACAGAAATTGCAGATGCGTGCAGGAGTCGAGCTGGGTTCAACTTCATGCACTGCAAATATTGTGGATTGTTGCTGCTTCAGACATTTGTTTCTAATGCTCTGAAACCACAACACAAAAGATTTTTTTTTTCCCCTCTTTGCTTATCAGTGTGATCATTTACGTTTTCACATCTTAGAACTTTCTTCACAGAGAAACGGTAGAATCATTTTAGCACTTGACTGTTCAAGTGATTTCTTTTAAAAAAGAAAAAAGAAAAAAAAAGTTTTATTGCCGAATCTTTTCAGCCAGAATGTAATAGGATAGACAGCAGCACAATGTTGAGCTCATTTACTGTAGAAGCCTGATTTTAACTACAAGGCCAAACTGGGATAATTGTTTACATTTGATCCATATGACTAAATCATTTTACATTTTGCTTGTTTTTTTACTGTCAACAATTTAGAACTGAACTTCCAAACAGTGCTTTCAAATATGTTACTGGTAACCATCAGATTTGGAGGATATTCAATCCATTATTTGTAGAATTTGAAAGTTTGTAACTTTGGTGCCCCCAAGTGGTAGACAGCGATTTGTTTCAATCTGCAACAATTCAGTGGGGATTTTGCATTAAACAATGAAATGAGGCATAAAAATATTTCCTGCTCTTTGATTCTGCATTTTTATTGGCCTTTTAAACTGTGGTTCATGTAAAAAAAAGAAGAAAAAAAAATGATGTTACACTGCCAGAGTACATACTCTACATACTACCATATAATGTCAGTAGGTTGGTGTGTATGCTACTTGTGGAGATATAAAATAAATGAGTACTGTACATCACTTAAGTCAATTCTTGTGTATGAATATTTTTTAATTACCATGGTAAAGTAATATTGACAGCTCAAATGCTCAGATGTCTTCAAAAAGATTCAACTGCTCTTGTATTTTTAATAGGCAGAGTTTCTGACATTACAGTCAGTTATAATAGCTGTCAGTGATTGTCTACAGGAAGAAAAAGACTATGTTTTAAAAATAATAGGCTTTTGACATGCATATGAAGTAAGTGCAGATTAGCAAAATTGATTTAGACAGGTGACTATTATCACACAAACCAGAACAGAAAATGATATTTAACCTTAAGAACTATTTTGGAGCCTGAAACAGATGTTTTCTGTTTGATGTTGAAGATCAGCTTCACTGTAAACGTAACCACTGATGTCAGTGGTAATTTAGGTTGGCATGACAGTAAAGCAGTTGGCCACTTGGTGGGCGAACACAAAAAAAGCAGCTTTTTATGAAACAGGAGCTAAATTAAGACAGAAGTATGAGAAGCTGAAAAAAGTTAGATATCCTGCTTAGGTAAATGAGCAATAATAGGATTTTTTCAGTGAATAAAATAAAGACTGTAGAGTAATTAAGAGTCAGTCGTGAACAGGTTGGGTGCCAGAAGGGAGAATAATCATAACCCTTTCACTTCCTAAGTAAATATATAAATGGTAAATATAGCTGTTTTTACACTGTGAACAAAAACTACATATCTGCTGGTTGAATATAAAACTAAATAAGTAATCATAATAGATCCAAAGCAACCAGATAGTAGTTATGGGTACACTTTATATTTCTTTTTCTTTCTTGTCCATCTTCAGTAAGTCAATGGCCATTAAATCAATGAATTTACTCCAGAACCTTATCATGATAATCAATGAATGAACACCAAACATGTTGATGAGAGTAAAAGGAAGAAAGACTTAACTTTTGGTTTGATGCAATAAAGAAGTTGAAATCCAGATCTGAGCAGGACAAGTAAAGAATAATAATAATAATAAAAAAAGAAATCATTCAGGCCTGCTCCAGGATCAGCTCTCATCTAGCAGCACAGATTGTTGTCCACATGGGAAGTCCAGGAAACTCAGCTGGTTCTTGAAACAACTGCAACACCACTTTTTAAATGTCCTTCACTACTTTTGTTTTAGATGTTAAATGTAAAGAAACTGGTTTAAGTCTTTAAATGTCCCCTTTCTAAAGCAGAATAACACCTTTCTGTTCTCCTCCATTCTGCATTTGTTAGATTTACCCCCTCCCCCTCCCCTCACAGCTGTCTCTCATTAGTCTCCTCAAATCTCCTGACAAAGTTTGAAAGGGCAACGCTGCACCTTTCTGTCTCTTGCTACCCTCCATTATCACAGCATGTTCGACAGTAAGACAGTGACTGTGAAGAACAACACAAGGTGGCAGTGTCTGCAAAGCTTTCTCACTTGCGTTTGAAACCGTGAACCTGTACCAACAGTTTCCCAAATATCAAATATTTATATTTAAATTACAGTTTAGAGATTTTATAACAAAGTTGTGTTCATGTAAAGTGAATAGTTATAAGGTTTTCATCCAAAGTGTTTAATAGAATGTAATATCTCAACAAAATATATAAATATTAGTGTTGCTAATATAATCAAATCAGTTTTGACAGGATGTTTTTGCAATCTTTTAAGTCTTTTTAAGTCTATTTCTAGAATAAAACTGTTTATGATTATTTGGTACTTGGTAAACAAAGTGTATCTCATTTCATTATTCAGCAGATTTCTTTAAAGGCTGCATTCACTCAGAAACAGGAAGAGTTTGAAGCCTGGATGTGATTTTCTCACAGATGTGTAAACAAGGAAAACTTGCATTAAAGATGTTTGTCCCTGTTTAGACAAACATGAAATGAACATAGTTGTATGATAAGAAATTCAGAATGTCGTCCTGTGGATGCAGCAGACGGCACGCAGGAAAATACAGGCTTCCATACTCTCCCATAGCCTGTATGCTCCTGTCAAAACAATTATTAAAAATAACAATATTTTTTTTACAAACCAAGTGTCCTCTGGGCTTCATTGAGGCCTTTGTCAACACAACCAGTTCTGAGGGATTTCTACTGAAAACATTTTCCTCATATTTGCTTGACTGAGAGGACACTGAATGACTCACATTTCAGTGACGATTCTGAACTGACAGGAAGTGAGAGGACGGAGTTTGAAAACAGCAGAACACTGCCAAAACTATATTTCCAAAGAAGAGTGTTATCTCCTTGGCAAGCTGCAATGAGAGAATTCATCAGCATTTAAAGGGAGAAAAAATAGCTATTCATTAACTAATATTTCAACAACTACCCCAGCATTTATTTTATCTAAAAAAACTAAAGCTGTAATCATATTTTCTGCAATTATTTTAACCCACATTAGTATTTTAAAGCACCTCTAAACTAAACTAAAGTAACGTTGATGTGACTGAGGACCAAATTAGCTGTGGGACCAGCTTTCACTTTGATGGTATCAGGCAGTCTGGGTTTGCACCAACATCAAAGCAGCATAAAACAATAGAACATGACATTTGTCACTGATCTTGTGTAGATAAAGCTTTTGGCCAAAAAGCAAAGAATCTGAAATACACCTTGTAAATACATCATGAAGCGCTCTATCCTGCTAGGAGTTTAAACCACTTTCAATATACTGTAGATATTGTAATATAAAGATTAAAATCATAAACAAGGGGCTTATGATCAGTAATGAAAGTAGGAGAGAAGCAGAAAACATCCGGTTTAGACTTCAGTTCAATGGGAGACAAAGTTCAAAAATCAAATTAATATTTTAATAATCAGTTAATAAAATATGTTGAGGTTCATTCAAGCAACAATATATAAGTATAACTGGACATTTGAAAAGTTTAAAAGTTTGAATTGGAGCTATTAAATAGCCGTCGTCTTGAGGAGATATTTGACAATTTGTCAAATATTTTTAGTTTTACTCAGCTATCACCACTAGCACTCTATTTTCCCAGTTTTTATTCATCACAGAAAAAAGGGAAAACTTCCTTCTAAAACTGCAAAACCTGTGATACAACCACTATAGTCTAATCAAATTTCATTAATTTATTCAGCTTGTACGTCAAGAGAATGGTGTGATAATAGCTTCCCAGAGAAGCCGGTGCTGTTTTCAACTGGAGGCAAACAATCCAGAAAGTGTAAATGTTGTACCAGATTTAAATATTGGAAGGATTGATCACATCGCATAGAAAAATATGACAGTTTGAACAAATCCCTGATGATCTAGAGATCTTAGAAAACAGCAGGAGACATCACAGGGTGTGAGGAATGTCAGTCTTGGCTCAGCATTGTGTGCGCATGTCTCCGCATCATCACGTGTATGTGTGTGTGTGTTTCTGTGTGTCACGCCACACTCTGCCTGTTGCTGCCTCTGCTTTGCACCGATCCTCCGGAGCAGCGTCTCGAGAAGTCCAGAAAGATGCCATCATGCTCCGGCTCTGAGTCCAAAGATTCCAGGATGTGGTCCATCATCATCTCCGGGCTAGACGATGGGCTGGGACCGGAGCTCATGTCTGGAACCAGCACTCTGGAGGACAAAGGGGAGTCGAACACCAGTGAGCCTGTGCAGTGTGTGTCATCGCCTGGGGACGGATCAGGGAGGATGGAGGGGGAGTGATGCTGTGGCTGGAGGGAGCGGGGACCTGCGCGACTGCCAACGTCTCTGGGTTGGGGGTCCTGGCTGGAGGTCACAGTGTCTGTAATGGAGAGTTGTAGGGTTAAAATTAATGAATGATCAGTATATTAAAAGATAATCAAAACTCTGTGGTTTCCCTGTTGATCAGATGGCTGTTTCGTCTTTCCAGTGAAGAGAACAGAAGCATCAGTGCTTGAATATGATCAAATATGACCACTTTCACACCAAAATCCCAAATATTCAGTGTTCTGTCTGAATTTTAGCCTCATAACAAAAAGCCTCTGAAGCACCATGTAGACCATGACGGGACACTAGATCTCTCATTTGATATTCCCACTGATTTGCAGGATTGATAGCTCTCACACTGTGGAGCAAAATTGCACTGTTCCTCTGTATGACATTGCATATATAGAAGTGCTTCTCATACAACAGATCATAATAAAATGCCAGAAAGTGTCTCACAACCGTGGCGGGTTTAGCTACATACATTATAAAACCATATATCACTGCATCACCAGCAGACTACAGAGCAGTTTCTTTCCTCAGGCTGTGAGACTCCTCAATTCATCCTCTGCACTCCAATATAAAAAATAGTTTTATTTTTATGACTTATTATTTATTAATCCATTTATATCACTTCTGTTTTTGTGAGTAGCATTAAGGGAATGCAGACTGCATTTCGTTATACAATCTTGTGTTGTAAAATGATACTAAATTAATCTTGAATTATAACAGCCAGTGTAAGGTAACAGAAATAACTCACGTAAACGAATTTGCATGTGAGAGCAACAAGGTGGGAGATGTGTATAAAAAAACTCACTAACATACACAGACATTTAGATTTTATGTTGAATTCTTTGGAATATTACAGTCACATATCAAGATGAATTACATGTGAACAGTAGGGTTTATTCTTAATGTAATTACAAACAAATCTCTAATTTTGATATTGATGAATAGTGATGCAACTTATTATAGCTCGTCCTAATACAGTATTTGGTTGGATGTGCATTCATTTAAAAAGGAAATGATACATTTTTCAGAAATATTACTTTAATTTAATTCATTATTCAAGAACTGAAAGATAAAACATATGTTTGTGCAGAGAAAATATATGAATATAGAAGATTTTTGCAGAGTGTATAAAATAAAAGGCTTTTCTTAGACATTCTTGGACTCAGTTTTACATCTGTCCCTCCAGAAACAATAGCCTCTTGCTATCTTGAAAGTTACAGCTGTCAATGTTTTGTTTTACTCTTTTGTTCTACCTGAAAGTGTAGCAGAGGCTGTGGAAGCCAGGGAGCGGTTGGCGAGGCTGGATGTGCTGGTGTTACTGGTGTTATTGGTGACGCTGGCGGTGGATCCTGCCACAGAGCTGGTCTCCTCCACACAGGACGTCATCTCACATACTGAGTGGCGTCTGATGCCTGCATTTCCTCCCGTAGAGGAGTCTGCGTCGTACTCAACCACAGGGGTCAGCATGGGAACGTTGTAGCTTTTAGAACGTACCACTGGGTTCTTGGCGCCGGGGGGGTTGCCTGCTTTGGAGGGCCAGGAGCGCTGTAAACGCTTTTCTAAAGAGAGTGAGAGAGTGGGAAAAGGAAAGAGAGAATATAGCCGCAAGCTGCAATTTACAGGTTCAAACCTTTTTGCGCTCAACAGAGGGAAGTAGCTGTTGCACATTCACATCATTTCCAGTTATTGAGCCAAGTTTCATGGTTTTAACTCATTCCAGCTCACAGCAATTTGTGCCGCTGCGGCAGGCAACAAACAATAATAACCCGCTACAAACTCAATAGGGCTCTACCCCTTTGAGGTTTGAACCCTAAATCACTTTTTAATTATGATTACTTTATAACTGAAAACATTCCACATAACACTACAGAAAGCCTCAAGTACAAGAAATGATATAAACACAGGAACATGGAACTTGTAACCTTTAAAAACACTCCCATTGGATACACACACACACACACACACACATACCCAACAAGCAGGAGGAGCAGTGCAGATTTGATGATCCATCTCGGGAATATAATCCATGAGTCCCGAGGTAGGGAGAGACCACCTTCTGGATGAGAGACTCCAGCCGCAGGTAGTCGTCTGTTACACCTTTAGATTCATGGACTCCCTGCATCAAACACACACATAGATAAACAAACACAAGTTTGTGTTAGCCAGTAATTGCTGCTTGTTGGCCAGAGGTAGTGGAAACTTTAAAAGTCATAAAAACATTTCCGGGGTCGAAAGAAAGAAAGAAAGAAAGAAAGAAAGAAAGAAAGAAAGAAAGAAAGAAAGAAAGAAAGAAAGAAAGAAAGCTTTCTGTGATTTTATCAGCCTGTTACATACTTTAGAATCGAAAGATCTCTGATAATTTCATTGAATTCATATTATTATTATTTTAGTCCACATTACTTAAATATCTTAGAGTGTTGAGTGAATTTAGTCCCGATCGTAAACTTGTATAAACATGTATAAACATGCTGAGATAACAGAAGCATCAGCGTCATTGCTCAATTTAGATACAGAGACAGACAAAACAAACCGTATGACTGTTTCAATATAGACAGAATTTCTGTGTGGATAGTGAGTGATGAGTGTGAAATTAGTGATAAACAAATAAATAAAGTTGGGAAAAATTTGGGTGGGGGAGTCTGTTACATCAGAGCTGTGCAGTGCAGACTAAACAGAACTTAGTTTCCTCTGAAACAAAACATATGAGTACAGGGAGCTGAATGACCCTCAGAGCAGTTGCTAAAAACAGCAAACTGAGTTCTGCTACGTGACCTGAACCCAACAAACCCGCCAAAACATCAAGGTTCAGGTTGGTTAGTTTTGTCGTATAAAGCTTCCGGCTCAGGTTGTATCAGGTTCAGATATTTACAAGTGTTTACAAGCTAATGTTCAGTAACGGATGAAATAAAACAAGTGTAGTTATGGGTCTCGAGTTGGGTCTAGCTAAATTAATTGATTGTTTGGCCACTTGGGGGCAGTGCAACGGATTGTATTACATAACATTAACACTAACATACAATATTTATTCTCCTTTTCATTCTAGTTTGGTTTCCATCATCTCCTGAGGGAAATATTTGCCTCTGTAGCTGCTAAACGCTCCATTATGTTCACCAGCTAGTTGCTAACTTTGTCGGCTCAAATGTAAGCTGCATGCAAAAAATGTAATTTGATCTATTGTTAATTAAAAATGCTAATTAGAGCAGCTTTCCCAACATGTGTACAGGCCCACACAGAACTCTACTACAACTTCAAAACATATGTGCGAAAAGCATTTCTAAGTAGATCAGTGGCAAACAAATGACACTCATAATTAAGATGGTGCTGTTTTATGAACTCAGTCTTAGTCATGACTAACAAACAAGAACATAAAAACATAAGAACATAAAATGTGTCTTTTTTTCTTATTTTAAAAAGTTACAATCAGTCTGAATCGCTTCCACAATTTTGCTAACTTAAGAGCAAATTTTTACACTGAGGGGTGTGATACACATGAGCCGAGAGCTCACTTCAGGGTCTTCAGAGATCAATCAAATTTCAACACTCTGAATCACTGAGCCCATGCATCAAAACCACAGCGCAGAAACAAACCACATAAATAGAACAGACTTCAGTCAATTGGCGTCACGGCGTCTCAACAGAACGAAAAGGGAAATTACTAACAGATGAAACGAAAAGAAACAAAAACAGCAAATGTTCAGAGCTGAATTTTTTTGTGTTTGACACTCAACTTTTTCTTCTTAACTGCTCTGTTTTCCTGTCTGCTTTCATATATTCGACTGTACCTGTTTTCCATTTCTCTTTCTCTGCTTTATGTTGATTTGGTTTTCACTTCAGGCAAACAAAAACAGACCAGTTACTGTGAAGTTACCCTGCAGTATATATTTGTACAGAATGGATAAAACAGGAAAATAAATATAACCCCTTTTCTCTTTCTGTGTCTTTTTTACTTTCCATGCCTTCCTCTGTCGCACTGTCTTGACCTCCCTCAGTCTGGAAGTAGCAGATTTGCGTCAATGAGTCACTACAGTGACTACAACTAACCCACACAAAGAGACAAACTGTCACAGACTCACAGCTCATACACCCAAACACGCACTTGAAAGCTTTTTCTAAATGCATTCATTTCCTGTCCCACAACTTACCTCTGACCAATTAATGCCTAATTTTAAATATTTAAAGTCCAACAGGTTGACTGTGTGATAAAAATCATCATTTAACCTTTGACTGGTTTCTCAAATCTTCACCGTAGTGACTGCCACTTTAAATTTGATCCTTTGTGAGCCAAAGGTCAACCAAAGAGCAAATGCAAAAAAAACAAAGACCGATTTGAAAACTGTGAATGATGAATGGGTTTTTAAAGTAACTGTTACATAGATCCTCCAAGAGCCCGAATCCTTCTCAGTTTACTCAACAAACCACAGTATGTTCTTTGGGTATCTCAAATAAGATGTTTAGTAAAATATTCAGAAATTACCCAACTGTGCATTCATATGTTAGGATTTGTTTTACTTCTCCTTTTATGAGTTCCAAGAAATTGACAGTATTAGAATTCCCTGCAGCTACTCTGTCCACATGCTAAACCTAAATATTCGCACTTCATTTTGATCAAAAATTCAAAGTAGGGGCGCTGTGGACGATCACCTGACTGCACTCGTCTACTCTGGTCTCCTCTCATGAATTTTTTCTTCTGTACTCAGAAAAAAAGACTGTGTCATCTTCTGAGAACTAGAGTGCTGATCACTTTGATGCAGCAGTTTCAACCTACTTTGTGACAAACTAGATGTACGACTGTGTGTTGTGAGCAGTTCAATCAAAGAGTGGTTTCCCCTTTTTAGATTGTTTGATTTGAATAAAACTACACAATATTAAATTATACAGTTAGGAAAAAACAAAGATTAGAAAAAACAAAGCAGAGGCATCAAACAACCTGTAAAGAGGAAGCAGCACTTTGACCGTCATGCAGTTTAAACTTTATTCGATAGTTATTATGGAATAAAGTCTTGTGCATGTTAGCTACCTCATGGACAAAAAAGAACCTAATTATGTATTGCAGAATTTGTTTTGTCCTTCTTTGCTCCCCATTACTCATGTTGCAAGAATAAGAGACACAGTCATGGATGTGTTCCTCAACAGTGAAATATGGGAAGTAATCGACAATGTCTGGAGCTAATTTTGTGAAAGGAGAAGCGTCTTGAAAATTTGAAAACCCAGTATGTGTTGTGTGCACAAAGAGCGCTGCAACACCACAGTTCAATAACAACTAAACAACTCTCTTCCTGTTCCCATAGGAAGTGAAAATAATGGGTAATTAACTGCGCAGCTACAAGTCACTGCACAATGGATGAATAACTAAACCAAATGAACCTGGTTTGGCTGTATATAAAAAAAATATAAAACTCTAAAGGTCACGCTTCTTACTTTGGGGCGATATCAGTCTCTTACTGTTTTGCTTATTTTTATATATTTACAAACTGACGCAAATTATCCACAGGGGATATGAATATCTGTACTCTCATCACTGAGCTAAGAAAAAATTCACATACTGTATTCCTTTAATCCTTTGCCTCAACTCTAATTCTACATATAAAAATGTACGTTTTGCTCATGAGGGCCAAGACGCTCTACTCAGAATTGACTTATTGGGTTTTTCTGTTTTTGTGAGCATTTCAGGGTCTTAAAGGAAAGTGTAAACAGATAATTCACACACACATACACAGGCAGGGTGCAGAGGGTAGTGACTGGTCATGGGAAGACGACTGTGTTCACATTGAGATTACTTCCTGTGAGATCCCCTTGCAAGAAAAAAAAGCTCAACAAGCTCTTTGTACCCTCTGCTCCTCTTTCCCCATCTGTTGTCATTTACTCTCTCCCCTCAACCCATAGCAGTTATGGATGTTTGTCTGTGCATGCTGTGCGTAGATGAGAGAGATAGCGTGAGGGAAAGACGAAGAGGGAGAAAAATAGACAGAGATAGAGGGTTTGCATGTGTGTGTGTGCACCTGTAGTATCAGCAGCATCTGTATGATAGAAGGAGGAACTCTGGCTCGAGGTCGAGACAGAGCCTCATCCAGTTTCAGGTTAAGGGTGATGATGTTCCTGAAGTGGAGCAGAGCCAACTGACGCACTGACGGTTCTTTTCCCTGAAGGCACACACACACACCCTCACAGGTCAAAACAATAGTTATGTAAGGACAGTATTTATGTATGACTGTATGTATGAGTGCGTGTACCTGCACAGGATAGAAGATGGCCTGCAACATGGACAAAACATCACAGAAGAAGAAGTCCCAGGTGTCAGCCAGAGAGTCCAACAACTTCTGACCTGTATCACACACATGAGGAGGAAGATAATCAGCCAACCACAAGAGAACTACAAAGTCAAAGAAATGACAGTGCAGGCAGTAAACAAGAGATTATACTCAAGTTATGGATGTTTTGGAGAAATATTGCCATCGTAGTTCATTTGATTCATATGATTTGTAATAACAGAAGGAGTTGTCTGCGTTCTTAGTGTTGTTCAAATCTGCCATGTCCATAATGTTGGACACAATCTCAGAGCCCATCAGCTATCGTCTGACGATGATTTAGCATTTACTTGCAGATATGTGTTTAAAAAGATTATGTTGGACATGATGGAGCCTGTGATTTGCAAAGTGAAAATTATGCTGCAATTAAGATATTTAGCCAAATATTGGTCCTGTGCAGATTCACATCTTGGTAAGTTAGGCTTGTTTCTTTTTTTGCATATATCTTGATTGTTTTCTGTGTTTTTCTGTGGTGTAAATTCCAGTATTAAGGACAGCTTTAGTAGCATTTGGGTGTCTGTTCAAATAAGGATGAAGCTCTAATTCATCAAAAGTGTGAAATCTTGAAAGTTAATAAAATGGATGATATGTATTGGCATTTGGTGGGGAACATAATAATAATAATAATAATAATAATAATAATAATAATAATAATAATAATAATAATAATAATAATAATAATGTACAAATGTTTTAGGCACTTCAGATGTTCACGTTCTTATCCATAATGAAATACCATCAAGGAGGCGTCTGATAGGTCCCAAATCTATTCTGCAGCATGACAATGACTCCAAACAAACAGTCAGAGTCATGAAGAACTATCTTCAGTCCTGCAGCAGATGGTTTGGGCCCCCACAGAGCCCTGATTTTAACATCATGGAGTCAGTTTGGGATTATGTAAAGGAACAGAAGCAACTACGATGCCTAAATCCACAGAACAACTGTGGCAACTTCTCCAAGATCCTTGCAACAACCAACCTACCAAGTACCCGCAAAACTGTGCGAAAGTATACCGAGGAGAGCTGCTTCTGTTTTAAAGGTAAAGAGTGTCACACCAATCATAATTTAATTTAGGTTTTCTTCTGTTTACTGAACTTTGTATGAAGTTAAGTAACAAATAAAACTATTCATGGCATCACTTTTGAAAGCATCCTCCTCACTTTATTTTTAGTGTCTAAAACGTTTGCACAGTACTGTTTGTCATATCAACAGGCTCAATTTAAACTTCTAGAAGCTACGACTCACCTTTGTATGATCATATTTAAATGGTCTCTGGCAATAATCTTTGTGATTTGGTCATTAATGAATGTGGCAGAGGCTCGTCATGTGAACGCATCACATGAAATACAAATACATGAATTCCTTCATGACGTACATGACCCTGGAGAATTAACAGATATTCTTTAAGTGCAGCTATTTTTCCACACACACATACACACACACACAAATACTACTACAAACTATTGATTAAACCAGAACAATTGGTCTGTGAATCACTATATGATTGTTTGTACCGCAGTGGTTTGTCATATGTGGAGTGTCTGACTGGATCTTGTATAACTGACGTAAAGCATCACTTCCTGTCTGCTTGCTGTGACGACAGCACTGAAAATCAGTGTGTGTGTGCATGTGTGTATGTGTTTGTGTGCTTTATCCTTATCAAAGGCGCTTCAAAGAAAGGTCACACAGTTACCACAACAGAGAGAATGAAATTATTTCAGTGTCTCTTGTTCTCACCTCGTCAAAGGCTCCCTCTCACTGACTGTTTGTGTTTGCATGTGTGTGTGCGTGTGTGCATGTTTGCATACTGCAGCAAACTGTCCTCCTACAGTAGTGACGATGAAGAGATGGAGTTTTGTTTTCACAGTTCAAACTGATCAATGGTTAACTCCACATCTGTAATTTTAGTCAATTATTATTTTTCCCTGCTAGACTTGTGTCACATGAGATAAAAGTCTTTACATTCATCTCGGACTTTCCCTGAAATGATTCAGTGGCACAGTGAGCTTTCCTCGCCAAAGCCAGGACCCAGTGTCAGTTAATAACAGAGCAAGTCTCAGAACTTAAGGCTCAGCAAAGGGACCTGATTACTTTTGCATTGCATAAAAAAGCATATTGTAGAATTTTGCTTACCTAGAAACGTTCGATGCCTTAGATTTTCTATCTCACATAATTTTTTCATTAAACCTGAGAAAATCTAATTTTCTTTTGAACATTCATCAGACGAATTCTTTTCCTTTTATTATATTTTATTAACAACCCACAGACTCTTCCTTCCAGTTTATATGTATTTATACTTTCATAGCTAAACAACAACCCATATATGTTTTTATATCTACAGACTTGTTTATGTGTAAGTTTTATCTCTGTAAATTTTATCACTGTTACAATTAGTTGATCAATTAGTTATTTTTCTAGAAAAAACGCCACATATTCACTGGTCCCAGCTTTTTAAATGTGAGGATTTTATGCTTTTTGTCATATATCATAGTAAAGTGAATACTTTTGGATTTGGACTGCTGATTGAAAAAAACAAGCAATTTGAATACTTTACCACATGGTGTTTGAAATTATAACGTGCATGTTTCACTATTTTTAGACATTTTGAAGACATAAGAATTCATAACAGTCTATTAATCAATAAAACAGTTGGCAGTTTAATCAATAATGAAAATAATTGTTAGTTGCAGCTCTTGTAAACTTGTTCCAATATCTCAGCTGTAGTCTGAAAAACTCTAGAGATGGAACAAAAGATGACAACGGTGTTATTAATGTATGTTTTTTTAAGCTTGTAATCAGGATAGCGATGTTTAAAGAGTGGGACAGACGGCATTGTGTTTCATTTAGATGTTATGTTGGATAGTTTGGGAAGGGGAAAACTTCAGCGGTGGGGAAATGAGAGAGAAATAAACAGCTTTAAGGAGCTGCTCTTTGGGTACTTAGACGTCTTTCACTAATAATATACTGCAAAAAAGTAATTTACTACCCACATTCCCACTCCCCTCATTAAATGTGGGTGTATATGTTTTGTTTGTGATTATGTGTACCTTCATAGAAGCGGATCTTGTCCCTCAGTATGACCATGCCTTTAGTGAGCAGCTGATTCTGAAGGTACTCAGTGAAGAAGGAGCCCAGCTCCGTCTTCAGCAGCTGCCTGCAAAACAGACAGGACCATGTGAGCGCACACACACACACTGTATTGACGCACAAACACACATTAACAGTAATACCTCCTAAACATGAATCAGAAGTAATGAGCTCTCATGCACTGGCAAGCTGCAGTATTTAAACAGCAGCAGACTCAGGAAATGAGAAAAGATGTTGTTCACACTGAAAACAAAAGGCTACAGCAACGTCAGAACATTTCAATAACAGGATTTTCCACTGATAAACAGTTCACACAGGTAGAGATTAGTATGACATCTCAGTTGCTGTTATTACAGGAAGAGAAACATTTCACCTTTAACCTTTGTAGGAACAAAACATCACTGTGCAAACAGTATATGTTTGTCGACATAAAAAGATCATTTAAAAAGCCTGTTGATCTCTTCCAAATAAAAATAAGCATACAGAAATGACTACTGATACAGATACAGAATGACTACTGTTGTGTATTAAAGCTTTTATGTTAATTTTAGATGCAACACAACCTCAGGACATGTTAGACTGCTGCGCTCTGGGAAGTTTAACCATCACTTGCGCCAAATAACGTGTGTGCATGTATGCAGTGTATGTGTATGTGCGCAGTAACATTTACTGTACATGACTGGAGTCAGTTTTGACAGGCCTGTCTTAACTGCCCAGAGCTATACTGTAATTAAACACCAAACACACAACAGTGGCCCCTCCATAACCTCAACCTGTCTTTTCCCCTCATAAACAAGGTGTTTCTGGTTCAGTGAACACAGTCAAGAATAGCAGCAGTAAAACAAATAAAACCTTACCTGCGATGTGGTGACGCCATGCGAGCGATGGTAAAATTAACCAACCAGTAAAGACTAAATTTAGAGTGCTGAAGCTGTCGTTGTGTGTATATGGGAGTAAGAGTGTGTGTGTGTGTGTGTGTGTGTGTGTGAGAAATTTGTCACAACTGCAAGGGAAGATGAGGAATTACAGAAGAAAACACTGTAATTTAGCTCAATTTCCTCCTAAAATATAAACCAGCTTAAGCTCCAAATTTGGCATGCTTGTGTGAAAGTCAGCGAGAAAGTCAGAAAAACAGACAAACAGCAAATAAGGCAGACAGAAGGATGAAGAGACGGAAAACTAACCTGACACCTTCATTCAGAGTGTAGAGTTCATTATCTCCCAGATCCTTCCTCTGGAAAACTGAGATCACTGCGTTGTGGATGCTGAAACAGATAGAAACATGTACAGAAGAAGCATTTAGTGGACATGTTCACAGAGACAAATCAATAGAATAATATTCAATTAATAAACAATACACACGATTACTACATGAATGCTGCATGCAGCAAAATTTCATACAAAAAATACAACTGAAGCTAAAATTACAGAGTAGATTTGCCACAATTATGCACAAGCTCATGTAAGTGAAATCCCTTAGAAAGCAATGGAAATGGTCTCCATTCAGGTTTGTTTATTGAGTAATGTATCACAGGCTGTTCAGGTGGATCATCTTGTCATCATGTCTAGAGCTGCAATTATTAGCCGATTAATAATCGACAACTAATTTTATAACTTAAAATATAACAACTTATTAGTCGTTCTGAATATTTTGTTAAAGAAAAAATATGATTCTAGCTTCTCAAATATAAATATTCTCTGATTTATTTTGTCTTCTATGACGGTAAACTGATTATCGGTAGGGGGTGGATTGTTGGTCGAGACAAAAGAAGACATTTGAGGCCATCACCCTGGGCTTTAGGAAACAACACTGATCAACGTTTGTTTTACCATCTTCAGACACTTAATGGACTAAATGACTAATCAATTAATCTGGAAAACAGTTGACAGATTAATCGACAATGAAAATAATCATTAGCTGTGGCCCTAGTCACATTATTTCAGAGTAATGAGGCTCTAAAATTGTTAAGTTATTGCTTGTTGCACTTTTGAGTCATAAACATTTAAATAAGATAGTTCAGCTTTAATCATGATCCTAAATCATTAATAACAAACTCCAAAAGGACTCCTTAAAGAAGAAAGAAAACATTTTTAGGAATATGAGAACATATAAAGACTAGAACACTGACAACGACCACATTCATAAAGTATAGAGTAAGAGGGATATGAACTTGTTTCAATGGAGGTTTAGGTCCAGCTTATGTGCTCATATGACTCTCCAACCTCCCAGTAAACAGAGCTCTTGCTTCACTTTCGGCTGTCTAGTTTTAAATAAAGCCGAAATACCATTAAAATAACCCAAGAAAAGAATCTATGAGGCAGAATAAGATGAAAGGAGTGAGGGATGGATGGAGATAAAGAGAGATAGTGATGGAGCCTGAGGGAAGAGAGAATGAAAGAGTTGATGCATACGTGTGTTTGTGTGTAAAAAAAAAGTTCCTATTCATAGCATGAATAACATAAAGCTTTTTGCTAGAGAATTTTATTCCAACGTGGCATGCCTAGGGAAAAAAGGCACACACACACACACAAACACATGTGCATGTGTGTGTAAACGCAGGCATGGGAGCTTGAGTAGGCACACATGTGTGACCAAAAAAAAAACATATTTTCACATTTAACCAAATATGAAAGTAAACCAACATTCGATTAGGAATATAAACCTCAATATTTCTTCCACACCAACCTGTTCCAGGTGGCGTTGGCCCCGGCCCTCCTCTGCTGGGTCCCTTTGTCCCTGCTGCACTCCTCCGCCAGGCCCCCAGCTGTTCCACCCTTCTCCCCTCCTCCTCCTCCTCCTCCTCCTGAGGTTTTTGCCTGTGAGAGGTCTGTCAAACTAGAGGATGAGCTGCTGCCCAACCTCAGCCTGCTGTGGAGACTCCTCGAAATCCAAAAGGAAGAAAAGGAGAAATAATAATAAGCACAAGCTGCATTCGTTATTGGACAATATTGATGTGGAAAGTGGAGCCATCCAAATACAATAGTAGGTTTTTTTGACCACAAAAGCTGTAGGCTTTTGAAATATTTCCTTTCTTTTTCATGAAACTAAAAAAAAAAATTCTTCTCTTGCATGGTCTGTAATCTTCATCTTCTTGGCTTATTCTAGGTGAACAACCAAGCCACCATACTGAACAGATAAAATAGATCGTCACAAAGAGAAACTTAAACCCACGCCAATAGATGATCCAAAACAAAAAGACATAAAAGTACAACTGTTACGCAAACACGCCACCGCAGATTTCCTGATTTTAATGGCAGGCAACATTAGCATTTATTGATGGACGATTACTTTTTATAACCCATCTGTTAATGTTTACACAAGCTGATGCACTGCTGCTTTGGAAACATACAGTAGAGACATGGGTACAGTTAAAGAGGCCAAGAGAAGGATAATGTCAGTCAACCTGCAGGAGGACATTTTAAATAGAGAAAGAATGAGAAGAAGAAAAAAAAAAAACAGGACAGGGAAAGAGGAGAAAATGTAAATACAAGGCGACGGAGAGATAAGAAGCTCAAGAGGAGAGTAGAGAAAGAGGAAGGATGAGGAGAAAGGAGTTTAACACGCTAGAGGAGGTGCAGAAAAAAAAAAGAAAAAGGATAAGATGAACAGAAAACAGGACAGTGAAGTGAGAAATGGTGACTGAAACAAAAGAGATGTGAAAAAAGAGGATAAAGAAACTTGCGGTCTGGATGCACTCTGAATAAAGTGCATCCAGACTGCAAGTCTGTCCATGGAAATGAAAGAAATATCAACAGCATTTTCAGTCTCAGCAGAGTGGTTGAGATGATGTCATTTTTATCTTTAAAAAAAACTAAATTTTGATCAAATTGTATTAAATTCATACAGAGACAGTTAACTTAGTGTGTGTGTGTGTGTGTGTGCTATCTACAAATTTGAGTTGAGAGGCGTGACATTTTTGGAAATTGAGGACATTTTTTCAAATTCTTACATTTTAAAAGGGCCAGTTGAGGGTCAACATATGATTTTAGGGATTGAGGTTAGTATTAGGTTCAGGTTGAGTTTAGGACATGGGGTTCAGGTTAGGAATGTACATGTGATGGTTAATGTTAGGAGCTAGGGAAAACATTATGTATATAGGGCACTCTTAAGAATAGAGGTATAAACGTGTGTGAAAAAGGAAACACAGCAGACAGAAAATGAAACTAGTGTAAAACTGCTAAATATGTCAGAATATGAAGAAATGTTTTGTCTTGTGTAAAGTGTATTTGTTATATACTGTATAAAGCTTAGTCCATCTGCAACAATTTTGACAATCGATTTATCATTTATCAAGCAAAAATTGACAAAAAAAATCAGTTGTTCCAGTTCCTCAAATGTGTAGATTTAATGCTTTTCTTTGTTTTCTGGGACAGATTAAAAACCCTTTGAGTTTTGGACTGTTGGTCAGACAAAACAGGCCATACGAGGACGTCACATTGCCTCCCAGGGAATTGTGATGGGCATCTTTTATTTTTTTCTGATATTTCATAGACCAAAAAATCAATATATGCAGAGTAATTAGTTGTATCCCTAGTTATATGTGTGTGTATTATGTATGTTCTATGTATATATACAGGCAAGTATAAATATACACATTGCAAAGTTCTTTACTTTAGATTATTACTGTCTCTGCTGTCCAAAGGAAGAAAAGACTTTCACATTCCTTCATTCAAACGAACTAGTTGAAAAAGTTCCCTACACACACACACACACTTGCATATTCTGTACTTACTCTAGTAACTGAAAAGGCACCACATATCCCCACTCCATGAGTGCGTGTGTGTCACACTGATCAGAACGAGAGGTGGATGAAAGTCTCTTTCTTTGTCCTCAAGGGTCTCTCTCTCACTCTTTCACATGCATACCTTACCCTCCTCTTCCTCCATCTTCTCTCATGTTTCCTTTCTCTCCCTTCCACTTCTCTCTCTACTCTCTCAGTTGTCCTACCTGAACTCTTTCTACCCTCTTCTCTCCAACTTCTCTCTCCACTTGCCAGTCTGTGCCAGCCGGTGACCATGCAACCCTGTGAGCTTTTGTGCCAGGCGAACAAAGGAACCCTTTGAGGTTCAAGAGCTGCCAAGAGGGAGGGGAAGGCTTTAAAGGTGACACACATTTCACTTCCTCCTCCTCTTTGTGTGAGGCCCAAGACAGTCCACAAGCTGTATTTGAGGTGTTATCACATGCTGATGAATTCACTGATCATTGTTTGATATTTCTTTATACACTGGATTGATTTTGTCTGCTACTTTCTGTCATCTGTAGTTTATTCTTTTCTTTTAAAGAAAAGTAGGAAGATGCATGCCAAATCAAGATTGGAGAAAAAATAGGGACTCAGAGAAAAGATATAAAGTGGGAGAAGGAAAAACGAGGGGATGGAAAATCAGAGGCAAGAATAATGAATATGGCAGCGAATAGGAGAGAAGGTGTATGTGTGTGTCTCTGCATGTGTGTGTTGTAGGTGTGTCTGTCAACCTGGATCTTCATATAACTCCACATAAATAGGTCAGTGGGAAAAACAGGAGCCCTGGGCTCAGACACTCACACACACACATACACGGGGACACTCATAAATACTCGGAGACTGCTCACGTCAAAGTGAGGACGAGCTTCCAAATTCTCTTAGAAAAGGTTCAGTGTTGTACCTTGTGCCACTCCACGTAGAGGCACTTTAAGAAAAGTTTTTTTTTCTTAAAGAATGGATGATGCAGAGCATAAAACAGAGGCAGAACATACTGAGACTTGGAGTGAATGCTGAGCTGCAAACAGTGTCTGCTGATGGAAAAAGGGATATATTTCTACATTTGTATAAATTAAAGGGCATTGATGTGACCTGGAAGTTAGATACTTTTTGTTTTTGGCCCTGAAACAACAAGAAGAGTTGAGTGAGAAAAGGCTTTGGTCTAATTACTAAACAAACGAGGATAAGGGGGATGTTTGTATGAATGAAAGAATGAATGAGGTCATTCAGGAATGTGTGTGAGTGTATGTGTTTTCGCTTTCATCCACCTTTGTGTGTCCCAGAGGACCGAGACAAAGAGAGAAAAAGAAAAAAAGTACCGGAGCTGCAGTGAAACTCTGAATGAGACCTGCTAGCTGAAGTGTGTGTACGTGTGTGTGTGTGTTTGTGGGTTTTCTTACCTCCTTAACGAGCCCTCTCGTTCCATGTTAAACGTGCCCTGCAGCTGCGACCTAGTGACCGCCCTGCGACCGCCACAAACCAGTCAGCATCTGAAAAAGAAAAAAAGGTGAATTATTAGTAGAGATCATAATCTGACAACAAATGTTACTGACACAGTTTCACTTTCGTTCAACTAGGAAACTTTATGAAGCTTTAACAACTTGATTTTCAAGTGTGAAACTCCAGTGAATACATCTCTCTCTTGGAAGACATTTTGACATGTCTTCCAAGTTTCAGGGTCCTGCTTTTGTGATGCTGGCACACTGTCAGACTGTCTTACTGGCACACTGTCATGGCTTACTGGCACAATTGAATGGAACAGAGCCATTGTTAACCATTATTAGTAACACATATGTTTTTCCTACTATGACAAGTTACGCTAAAAAGGCATGTGGCATATTTTTAGAAATCAAATACATATGAGCAACCTGGAGAAAATCAAAATCTTGTTTATTTCAAATTGGAAGCATTTGGCATTAAAACAGTTTCACCCTTATATCCTTAAAGGTGCATTAATATCTATACAGGAAGGGGGTCCTCTTCCACGGAGCCCGCCATGTTGTGCGGCCACTTTAGGTTCTCCTAATTGCTTGTAAGGGGAAGGGGAGTGGTATTCAATTTGTTGCAATCTGCAGCCTCACCACTATATCCCACTATATCCTACACACTGGTCCTTTAAGTATCCTTAGTATGGGTATATTTAGTCTGCTTCATCAACTGCCAACACATTTATCCAACTACAAGAGCCCTTCTGATTAGGAGAATTAGGAGAGTGTTTTTCAATATGAGGGGCTAATGAAAAATGGGATTAAATGTGCTTTTACACATGCTGCATTTGAGTTAATGAAAAGTGATATCAAGTGAGTTTTGGAAAATCCATTTTCACTTGTCAAAGATTTCATACTTCAAAGTTGCATTTTATAGTTTCAGAGCTTTTTATAGCCAATATGTATAGGATTGAAAAATTTCAGACTTGGCAACCTTTGTGATTGTATTAAAAAAAAAGACACTGTGGCAGATAGATACACACCGATTCCCCTACTGACCCCACATACTGGGATGAATATACTGAAAGCAACACAGACTGTAACAATTGTCTCCCTTTTTTTTTTTTTTAACAAACAAAACCATAAGCCCTCCCCATGATTTGAAAGATGCTGCTCATGACGACTTTCCATGTTGTTCAAATGTTAGAGATTACAATGTGCTCTATGACTGTTGCAGTACTCAGAGCAACAACTACAGTAAACTCACTGACACACACAGACAGACAGGTGGTCTGCTCCGCCTCTCCCTAACAAGACACAGTATTCTAATTAAATTAAAGTGGTTGAGTCAGACATCTGATCCTGCCGCAAACTCAAATGCCCCTACTCGCTTGCTCGCTCGCTCACTCATTCACACACACACACACACACACACACACACACACACACACAGAGATAGAATGACACATTTATCAGGCAGGTTTGTAGTACAGGGCCAAACAGGGTAAAGCTGTGGCTTCCTCATGACCTATAATGCCGTGTCAACCAAAACATTTTTGCTTTTCATTCTTTTAGTCCCGCTGCCTTGTTTAAAGTGTCATGAAAACTGTAGGTGGATTTAGGAGCGAGGTCCCTGGTGAAGGTCATAGTCAGAGCAGACATTGTCTGTTTAGATGAAAACTCTGACCGTATTGACTTTAAGTAATGACTCTCCAGTGGTTTAGGTTTTACTTCCTGGAAATTGTATTTTGTTGCCACGCAATATAAACTATAACCTGCTGTTGCCTGGTGGCTGCAGGCGTTACCTCGTCCGTATAATTTACTTATCTACGTTTTTATCCAATTGTCTTTTTAACTTCTCTGTTCAGCACTTTGGTCAAAATCTGTTGTTTTTAAATGTGCTCTTGAAATAAATTGACTTGGCCGGACCTGAAAAGCACCACTTTCAATTCCTGGACTGTGTGGGGATTGTGTCTGGTAAAAAGGTGAATGATATTACAGCCATAACTTTGTCTAGATGCGTGTCTGTGCCTCACTGTAGCTCCAGTAAGTCACACTCGGCCCTGAAGACGGGAAATGTCTTCGGATTAAATGACATTAATCCGGGTGCTGCAAGTTCTGCAGCACCAACTCTGTGTCTGCCATGCGCCACACTACAGTGCGGTTTAATGTGTTGCTTTAGGGTACTTAGGGTGTAGTTATTTGGATTTTGGAGTGTGTTTCTCATTCAGCCTCAGGCCACATTTTCATGAGCAGGCCGGGGAATGAACCCAGCGAGCTCAAACTCATTTAAAATAATAAAGCGTCCTCTTCCAGACTCTCTCTCAGCAGCAGACGGTTCACATTATAAGTAGATATCAAGGACTCCACTGCTGAAAATTAACACCCATAATCTGCCTCAACTGGAAACGCCACACATACACACACACACCATTCTGCAGACTGGCAGCATGACAGGGAAATTACCACCCTGCACCAGACAAGTGATCAAGTAAATGTTGCCTGTGTCTTGCAGCAGGTTTGTCTGCTTTATAGCTACCAGCCTCTCTGGCAGAAAACCAAACCAAAATTTGGAGATCCAGAAAAAAACAAATCTTTTAAAAGCTATCCTGTCCTGATTAACACTCTTCAAGTGTGCCTTTGCAAACTGTGGGTAACTTAGTGCACTTCAGCTTGCATGCAAACTGTGCAATGCAAACCTGGAATATGGTGCATGACAACAGTCATTAATTACATCAGTCGCAGAGGAAAGTCACATTTTTCCTATATGGAGCTAAAGGGGAATTTACATTAGTGTACTTAAAGGAATTTAAGCTAATAGTAGACCATTTGTATATGATAACAGCGTATAGTTTTGCTGTTTATTCTTCTATCATTATAAAACGGACTAGAGGACGGTTTCTTTTCTTAAGTTTGGACCGAGTTAATCGATTTTCATATTGTATACTCACTTTTTCAGAAGTCTTCTCTATTTTATCATCCAGCAATAAAGCCCAAAATAACTCCTGTATGTCTTAAAGATGAAGGTCCACGCGGCGGTTAAATCGTCCTCAAACGTCCGCGTGAAGAAGGCGCACGTTCTCCCGAAAAGATCCGAGATAACTGGATATGAACCCGCGCGAGCTGCGAGCTGTCAGCGCGGCTTTCTGGACTCTCCGAAAGAGTGTGCGAGAGAGAGAGAGAGAGAGGGAGAGAGAGAGAGTGAGTGAGTGGGTGGCATAGAAAGCGACTGTCTGTCAGAGTGACGAATGACGGTGTGTGTGTGAGTGTGTGTGTGTGTGTGTGTGTGAGAGAGAGAGAGAGAGAGAGAGGTGTGGAAAGTGTTAGCGGTCAGTGAGGTGTGAAGTGTATAAGTAAATAGTAGTGCATGTTTAAAAGATTGTTAAAAAGCAAAAGTGGCAAGATGTTATAGCGGGGTGACATGAGAGGGCGATGAGTGGGCGTCAACAAATAAAAATACATAGACCTACTATTTTTTCAAGTGAATGACAAAAGAAAGCAACCAATAGCCTACTGCAATTAAAGAAATGTTCTCTGACTGAAATTGGTATGTGATATACTGCAGGGCTGCAACTAACAATTATTTCGATTATCAATTATTCTGTCGATTATTTTCTCAATTAATCAATTAATCATTTGGTCTTTTAGAATGTCAGAAAATGGCGAAAAATGTCGATCACTGTTTCCTAAAGCCCATGATTCAAACTTAAAGGACCAGTGTGTAAGATTTAGTGGCATCTACTGGTGAGGTTGCAGATGTCAACCAGCTGAATACCCCTCATCCTCCCCTCCCAAGCGTGTAGGGGAACCTAAGGTGGCTGCAAAATAGGGCTGGGCAATATATCGATAATATATCGATACCGTCAAGTGACACTAGATATCATCTCAGATTTTGGATATTGTAATATCATGATATGGCATAAGTGTTGTCTTTTCCTGGTTTTAAAGGCAGTATTACAGTAAAGTGATGTAATTTTCTGAACATACCAGCCTGCCGGCTGTTCTATTAATTCACTTTTCCCACTTAGTCATAATATCCACACGACTGATGATTCTTTATCAAAAATTTCATTGTGTAAATATTTTGTGAATGCTCCAATAGTCACCCCTACCATATTGTTGCATTATCGATATCGAGGTATTTGATCAAAAATATAGTGATATTTGATTTTGTACATATCGCCCAGCCCTACCGTGAAAAACGCGAAAGGTCCTCTCTGGAGCCAGTGTTTAGTTTGTCCGTCCTGGGCCACTGTAGAAACATGGTGGTGCAACATGGCGGCCTCCATGGAAAAGAATCCACTCCCTATTGTAGATATAAAGGGTTCATTCTAAGGTAACAAAAACAGGATTCTTATTTTCAATGGATTATACACTAATTAAAACATACTTATGAATTTTATATTCCATTTCTGCCAAGTCTGTTACGCTAGATGTCGCTACACTCTACACACTGCATCTTTAAATGTCTTGTTTTGTCTCAACCAACAGGCCTCAACCCAAAGATATTCAGTTCACTATCATAGAGGACTAAAGAAACCAGGAAATATTCACATTCAAGAGGATGGAAGCAGACAATTTTTGCACTTTTTCTTAAAAAATGACTAAAAAACGATTAAGTAATTATCAAAATCATTTCCGCTCTAGTACACTGTACTGGAATGTTCAGAGAGCAAACACACATAGATGAGGTCCAGCTGGATTTGTGGCAGGCATTGGGGTCATACTATAAAATCACAAATGTAAACCTCATGGCGGTGCTAAAGGAGACATCAGGGATCTGCAAAGTCATCAGGATTCATCATGTGAGAACAATGATTTTCTGTGCAGAATTTTGTGCCAATTCATCCAGTAAATGTTGAGATAATTCACCGGATAAGTGTAGACTTTGATCACCAAAGTCATCATAATACATCCTCTGGGCACCATGGATATCTGTAACTAATTTCATGGCAATCCATTCAATGGTTGTTGAGTATTTCACTAAAACCTCGAGGTGCAGCTGCCATTGTTAGAGTCCACTGAAGAGAATCTGCAACTTCTTCAGCAGGGCTGTAAGGACTTTGTTTGGAAAGAAAAAGAGCAAAAAGAATGCTGAATGAGGATATTTCTTCTTTGTTTTGCCTGGTAAAAATCATTACAATGCAACTTTGAATTTTTTAACTCAATGAACAGCAAATCCACTTAAACTCCTTCCTGCGTGCTTTCCAGATGCACGTGATTGTTTGATTAATTCAATAATAACACAGTTGAAACACGAGTTAAAAGAAAGAAGAGCTACCAATCTTCCAAAGGCAAAACATACATGTACATAACTTCCATTTACACAAACATGTATATTGGTAATATTGGTGACAATTGATTAAGCACAATAAGCACATTTAACATTTAAGAGCAGATCTTAAGCTCTATGTTGCCTTTGTTCCCATTTGAAGCATTGAAACATGAGTATTAAACTGTACTTAAAACATTACTGTTATTACAACAACAACAGAAACTCTGCTGTAATACTTACAAGAAAGAGATTTGCTTCAACTTATTGATTTATTTAACTAATCATTTTAGGTCTTATCTTGCATGATTGGATTTGTTTACAGTATTTTACAGCATGTTGTCACAGCTTCACAATATTTTCACAGTTTCAAAATATCTCAACAACTATTAGCCCGATTTCCAGTTAATTCTCTGGAAATTCATGCCCCTTCAGAGGAGGAATCCTTTTTTTTTTTATGACCATGTAAGGTCATCAAAACCATCAAAATTTCCCATTACATAAGACCTTTAAAATTTAGTGGGTTCATTACTGTGAAATTCACTGAGCACATTCATGCTCTGCAGGATGAAGCCCTTTCATCCCTGGCAACCCAGGAGCTTTCCTCCAAAAAACAAAAGAGGAATAAAGAAAAAAAAAAGCTTTGCAGACAATAGTGGCATCTAGACTATACCCCTGTTTTATTTCCCAAGCACTGAATCTGTATTGTGAGCAGACTTGTGGTAAATGTTGCCTCCCTACTAAGTATTGCTTGTCCTCTGAAATGTGTCAAACATGTTTCTCTCCAAACTTCACTACATTCTGGAGGGAAACATTGTACTTTTAACTCCCCAAATTCATTTCACTGCGAATGTAGCTTTAAAAAAAACATAAGATAGTATTACAATGGATGAAACTGTCCAACAGTATATAAAGCACTTAAAATGAGCTCCACTTCAACCTGTTATAACATAAAAATAACGCTGACACATTAATACGTCAGAGATAGTCATCCGATAAAATAATATAATTTAATACTACTCATAAGTAATAGTTCAACATCCTGCATGCTGAATATTGATACTTATAGATTTGTACTGAAGTAAAAATGTTAAAAGCAGTACATCTACTTGTAATGGAGTAAGTTTAGGATCTGAATTCTTCTTACGCTGCTGCATTTTGCATGTCTGTATAGGGATGTTAGTAATTGGACAAAAAGTTGTGTTTTGTGCAACTTATAAAAAAGTATTGTTACTTGAAATACAGACAGACAGAAAGAGAGAAACAGTGATAGAAAGAATGCCTCCCAACTCTTGCCTGAATGTGACTTTTTTAGTGCAGATTAGAGGCAGCTTTGTCAGCAGACTGAAAACATTGGGATTCCTTGTTGTCAGCAGATTGGACTCCCATCATGTTTAATTCATAGTGAAATAATTCACAGCCAAGCCCATACAACAGCAGCACACTCAAAAAGCTGGACATTAGAGTGGTTTTACTGCCAGCAGAGAAGGCCACTCAGCAGCTACACTGGTCTGTGTGTGTGTGTGTGTGTGTGTGTGTGTGTGTGTGTGTGTGTGTGTGTGTGTGTATGTGTGTGTGTTTTCACTTCAGAGCCAAGCTGCATTTACAAGCGATCAGCTCTGTCTTGGCTCATTAGCTGCACACAGTATTTAATGTAGAGATCACTGCATTAACCACAGAGCTCACTGTCACATTAGACAAACTGCATTCTGCCTGCAGAAACCGCAACTCTGTTACTGCATCACACACACACACACACACACACACACACACAGCGTTGTGTTTCCATCACCTCAGAGGACATTACATTGACTTACATTCATTTCCTAACCCCGACCTTAACATAACCCTAAACTAACCTTAACTTTAAACCAAGTCTTCACACTAAAATTAATGATTTACATTAAAGGGACTTGCTTTTTGTTACCATAAGGGAGGCGAGTCCCCGCAACATGAATGTGTAAACAGAATTATGTCCCCATACCTGGTCTACACACACACACACACACACACACACACACAAACACACACACACACAGGAAAAACCTTATGCTCTCAACCTCCCCTGCCCCTCCCCCTGTAATAAGGAACAGGTTTATAATAGCAAAGTCTACTGGTCAAGGCCAGATTGTATCTTAAAAGTTCTCAGGATCATAAAACAACCACAGAAACACACACACACACACACACACAGGAGTACCTGGAAAAATACAGCTCACACAGAGTTCACTGATCAACTACCATTATACAAACACACACACAAACACACACACACACATCAGTCATACACACGGCATTTAGGCACATACAAGTACAGTAGATGTGCACACAAAAGACAAGCACACAATGAATGCATTTTGACACGCAACTCATGACACATCAATCGGTTTCTAGACTCTCAGGAGGTGTGTGTGTGTGTGTGTGTGTTTGACCAAGTACGTGTGACCACTAAAACCTGCAGTAAATTAGTAATGTGGGTTTTTCTTTCAGTTAGTGAGTGTTTGTTTAAGGACATTCTCTCACCTGCTTGCATCTAGCATGTGTATGTGTGTGTGTGTGTTTTGGATAATGTGTATCTGTGTATGCAAGTAGTTTGATACCAGGAAATACAGGATGAACCAGCATTACCTCCGTATCTCTGTCTACATAGGCAATGACACTGTAATTATGTCATTTATATGATTATTTTTCTATGATAATTAGACACTAGAAACCAATTTTTAGTCTCTTAATAGGTTAATTATTGTGATTATATCATTTGGATACAGTCCATTCCTGGTCATGCATACTTTTAAGGCAGAAGTGTCTGTTTATTCAAACTCTGACACTCATTTATTTGTGCAGTACAGTGGCAGCAGCACTGCTTTTGTGTTTCTCTTTCACAACCTCTTTCCGATATGGTTTATGGCTGACAATTTGTACCTTTTCAGCACACTTTGAAGTTGATTTTAACGAGGAAGCTGTAGGTTCAAAAACCACAAAGCACAGTATGAGAATCTACAAGTCTGTACAGGATTACATGAGATGTGCTCTATGTTTATTACCCTAAAAGAAAAGCTTCCTTCCTGTAACATCATCAGATAATCATACGTAGGTGTTTTGGGTTGTGCGGTACCTTGTAAGTATGAAACCCGTTAGCTCATATCAGGACGGGTTTCACTCACTGTCCATGGTTTTGGCTTTCATTTCCTCTCCTACACACACACTCACTCTCTAAAAATTTTTGTGTCAGGTGATTTCACACGGTAAAGGCCTCCTCTTCCTGGTTACTGTTACCATGGTAAATGGGGTTAAGAACTGTACAAAACTGCAGAAGTGGCTGCAAATGTCTTTTTCATGATATTACACATTATTTACTTTGCCTAGCTAAGCATTTAGGATGTTTTTAACAGCCTAGAAAGACATTTTCACTGATTTACCCAGAATTCTTTTTAAACCGATCACTATAAACACCTTCTGTAGAGCTGGACTGCACAATTTTCCTACTGTTTTTCATTGCTGGCACACCTGCACTCTCTTCACTTTATAACATTCATACCAAAGACATTTAAAGTAAATGATGGTGTAACTTACATCTTTTTTCAATGAGTGAGCAGGCACAGTTCCTTGCTCAAGGGCACTTCAGCAAAGTGTCAAAGTGTCTGTTCCAAGGACTGAACCTGCAGCCTTTTGGCCTGCTGGATGGTCTGTGTAGAGATACACAGTGTTTGTTTGTGTTCAGCTACACTCCATTTCCTCTGGTCTATTTAAGCACACACAAACACACAGAGGACACGTACACACATTCATGACCACATGTGTACAGGAAAAACACTTAAGATACACAGGTTGACACACACTTTTACTGAAAATGGACTTAAAATACGCATGTACACAGACAGACAGACACACACACTCTCTGTCCGCAGACTAACTGGTGCACCATTTAAGTCTGTACCGTGTTAATCCGGGCTGTGTAAACAGACGAGGGGAGAGAAGCTGCTCTAAAGCCAAAGGAAACAGCAGAGGGAACCTGTAATGACTCTACTAAGGAGCCCACATCACCCAGCAGAAACCTACAGCTACAGGATTACACTAAACACGGCAGGGTTGCAACATCATTGCTACTGCATAAAAGATGGGATTTTCCTCCAAACTAGTCCAACACTGCAAGTAGATGAAGATCATTATTTCTCAATGTCAGAAACGAATGAAAATGATCTTACACCATTTTAACCAAATATTACCACTACTTTTTTTTTTTTTTTTTTTTTTTTTTTTTTACAATAAAATGGATTTAATCTCTATATTAATCCTGATATTTTATATACCTCAGTTGTTTTAGCTCTTCAAACTTCGTCTATAATTCATCTGCTTGTCCTCATCTCTTAGTGAGTAAGATTTGATCAGCACTAACCTAACCTGTATTTACCCAGACCAACCATCAGCATGAGTGTTCCACTTCAGTAACGTCACGCTTAACACGGTCAGGTTGCAGTGACAAGGTTAAATGCTTTCTTCAAGGGCAGCCGAAGGTAGCTGTGAAGCAACAGATGGGTTAATGAGTGAGTAAACGAGTGAGAAGAAAAAAGAAGGGAGACATATTTATATACTTTTTTTATACACAAACATGGTGCTAGTGGGAATAAATCAAAACCTAAAAGTTGATGTCAAAATCTTGTTTACCCTGAATTTCACATTTTAATTAATTTCTGAGGAATTATCATAAAGTTATGAGTTAATCTGTATTACTTTCAGGGAAAAGATGAGAGCCATTTATATGATTTTGTTCTCAGTTTTGGGGGTTTTGCTATGAAATTACTCTGAAATTAAAATGGCTTGTTCCCAAAATTCTGGGTGTGTTGTGTGCAGGAACAAGAAATGCAACAGCGACCACTGTTTAGTAAACACACACAGTCCTTCATTAGGCCCATATGGAAACTCTCAGTCAGCTAAAAAGGTTATGTAATAGGTATTTATCTGTGTTTATAGATATTACAAAAATCTGCGGTTAGTCTCGCCACAGCAATAATAACCAGTTTAGACATATGATACCAATGTTGTGAATGTTACCGTGTTATGATAATATCAGCATTACTTTGTCCCATGCTGTTTGTGTTTAGCTGATTGGGTTTTAATGAAGCGTAAAGTGAAGATTTTACAGTTACACTTAGAAAATCACACTGTGAACTATTTGAATTATTAAATATGTTTGTATAATATTGTTAAACAGCAATATATCATGGTCAAACAAATAGTCTTATGTTGATAGAAAGACCACATTTCCCATAAACACTGTCTCAAAGAAATACCGCCTCTTGATTAACGGATTTTCATTTCTTTGTATGTTCATCTTATTGTTTGCTTTATTGAAGACTAAGTTTTTTAACTTTCTTGATTTTATTTTAGGTCCATCTATTGCGAAAGTCTGAGTTGCACGTCTGTGCTGGAAAAACAGTGACCACTTCCTGTGTTGTGCTGTAAAGCAGCCCAGCAAAGTTTCCAAAGTTTGATCTTGTTGCACCCAGAATAAAAAGCAGCGATGTAGTGATGCTCACGCTGACTCTTTATATGCGGGTCCTGTGGTTCAGCAGTGGTTTACATAGGTCAGCTGAAACAAGGGTGGGAAAAAACTGCTTGTATGTCACTGTTCAGTAAGTGAAACAATATTTTAGATTCATTTAGGATTTCCAAATGACAGTGTCATGATAGTTGTCTGGTGGGTAATTGATGATTACATGTAGTTTCAGGTTATGTCATTGCTGTGGACTCAAGTAGAGGCCAATCTTCTCAGTAATTTATGTGTTTTTGGTAATTATAAAATACTACACAACTTAAAAACGAGCTCAGTATATACAAATAAAGGAATATGACTTCTGATTTTTTTTTCTGTTGTGATAAGAACATGCAGTTTTTATGCATATACACTGTAGATTCATACAGGAAAATGCTTTTTCAGTCTGTGGTTGTGAAATTTACATAAACTGAAACATAGAACTGGCTGTTCTTTCTGTCTGCAGCCTGTGCATTAGTACCTTCTCCCACGCACAAAATGTGACGACCCACCCTTATCTTCCTCTCGTCTCACCACCATTCTCCCCCCGCCGCTCTCCTCTCATTGTCTCTCAGAGCATCCTCTCATTGCATCCACTCTAATGTAAGTCTGCTAATTGGTCACGACAACAGGCTGAATGGATGGAGGCGTCACGTGCTGTACACACAAGAAAATGCTATTGAAGCTGACGACACACACAAGCTGATTTTCTACCTTCATTCATCTCTGCTCTCCTCTCTAACTTTTAAAGCCACATTGGCCCTTTTATTGTGACCAGATGTAACTACTAAGCTTGTACTTCAAAAGCTCTTAGTTCTTATGAGTATTTTTCTACTAATCTTACATCTGTGTTGAATAATCGTACAGTAACTTCCCAAATCGGCAGGCCGTTTAGCCAAACAGGGCCCCAAATGTTAGTGGTTTCCTGCCAGATTTGGAAGCAAAAACAAGACATACATGAGTAAGAACTGGTTATAATCCCAGTCAAATTGTACTGACATTATGATTTTCTCTCACTCTGTGTCTGCCACCTGGAAAAGTTCACACATTGTAAAAAAAAATACTCTTCTAGATTCATTATTTGGCATATACATGAGCTTAGTGGGCGTTTTGTGTTGAAGGGGAAATGTGAGACCTTGTAGTTCATGGTGTAAACTGTTTATGTGAAGCTGTGGCTTTGGTTTCACCTCATGGGGGTTTCACTCCATCTGCTCTGATCTTTACTCCATGGAACCTAACAGAACAGAAAAACCTTTATAATCATAAAAAAAAAAAAAACAGAATAAACTGTGGTCATGTAGTGTAGGATAATCGTTTTAATAGGTTTTCCCTCCACATGAATGTTTAGAACACCAACAATTTGAAAAATTTTACCTTTACATCCTGGGTCAGTCCACCTGTAAACCCTGCACCGGGCTGTGGTTCCCGAGACTGAAAACAAAAGCTATATACTGCAAAAAATGACAGTTATAGGAAGGTTTTTGAATGGTAGTCAGGCTTATCAAGCTAATTTACAAGGTATGTGAATTCAAAATATCTCAGAACACAATGGGAAAAAGTTTCATTCATCAAAGTGAGAAATTTCAGAACTAATAAGTTAATATTCTGAAGCACTGAGATAACTGGATGAAATTTCTTCAGTCTAACTTGACAAGGCTGATATAAAATCACAACCCACAAAGTGTTGACTTTTTTTGCAGTGCAGTATTCATATCATAGCAGGAAAACAGCCCGATGGAAATTTATTGTTATAATGTACTGGTAAGTCATAGTTTCCTTCCTCCCTTCCTTCCTCAGGTCTCTCTCCCTCTGGCCTGACCAGGTTATTTTCATTGTATCCATGGCGACAGATAATAAGCAGGGATTCACACCTCACGATGTGCTATTTCCTGATTGGTCTCGAAGCAAGAAGTCGTTTAATATGGTCAGGACAACTGGAGGGAAACCAGTGTGTGCATTATATCTTGAAAGTTATTCAATTAAGTGCTGCAGCCATGTGGAGAAGAAAAGTACTGCAACAAGAAATGACTTTTTGCTGTGAGACAAGAGAAACCTGTGTCTCATTTTGGTATGAAGGGGTGTTGTCTAAGGTGCTGGGCAAAACTGAGTCATTCTGATGCATTTCTTGAAAAAATGTGACAAACTGGCAACAAATGCAGTTCTGTCTGCTTATATATTCAAGTAGAACAACTGAAGAAAAAATGTTTTATACTCACTTAAGTCTCTACTACTTGTTTGAAGTATGTTGGGCTCAAAAAAATCTGTGATTTTAAAACTTTTAAAAGTTTTCTAAGATCATTTAAGTTGGCTTAAACCTAAGAAGTTAGTGGCAGAAACACTTCACTTGGGTAAAGTTTTTAAAGGAGAGGTTTTCCTGTTGGGCCACTGTAGTAATTTTCCTCTCTTTGCTTCTTCTTGTGCCATTTATTCATGTCTTGCGGTGTAACTGCACATCATTTCTATTCATGTTAATATTGCAAAGCACTTTTAATGACCTTGTTGCTGAAAGATTTAGTAATAATAATGATAGCGTTTCTGACAATTTTGACCAACACTTAATAATGCTATGAGGGAAATTACACATACTACACATATAATCAAGTTTGAATATCTTTATTGCACGTGTTTTAATACAGTTACTGCACATGTAAATAAAGTTTAATTTCCACTATGTTTGATCATTCTGAATCTTACCATGTAACCTTTAACTGAGAGAACTTAAGCCTGATTACACACTAAAGTACTATCATTGTAACGGAAGGGTTCATGTAATGTGTATCTTGGTCTTTGGGAGTGTGAGCTGAGAATTTGCTGACTGGCCAAGGCAAACAGGGTGTGTCAGATGGTTGCAAGATTTCCACAGTACCTTACATAAGGATGTTTACTGGAAGAAGCAGTCTTGACAAGAGGGAAGAGTTCCAAGGTGTAAAAGGTGGGAACAGTTTTTCATCTGTGTGCATAAAACAAACTAGCTTTGTGCTGTGTACCGTGCTCTGAGCATTAATAAAGTCTGACAATACTGTAAGAGATGTTTGTCTTGTTTCTCTTTGTCAGGGAGGAATTGCAAAATTGCCACGAAGTTGCCAATCGGAGTTTCCTGATTATAAAGTGATTACACACTAATGCTATTGTATTTTATATTGGAAGATATCTCAATTATTTTTGGCCATTTGGCTTGTATTATTTGTATATACATAAAATCAATTGCTTTTTAATGGGTGAGACTGTGAGATAATCAAATTGTTAACATGCAAGCTCCCAAAAAGTCCCAACATAAAACTATCAGTGTTGTACTCTCATAGCCTCTACTGTTTGTCTCTGTCACTGTGTACCTGTCTGTCCATCTGTCTTTTACTGAAGTAGTTCTGGTGCTCCATGGTGACCTAAAGGCCTGGTGAGAAGACATCATTCTGAATATTAAAATACACAGTAAACAGAAGAGAGACTTTCATTATACTACTGTAGTTTACAACATCCCAAATTCTGCATTAAAGTCCAACCACTACCATTCATTTAAACAACTTTTATTTATTAAGTTTTTACAAATAAAGTAACAAATTCCATTGTATTGTAGCGCAAAGCGCAAAGTTTCTTTTTAATATGAAGCTTGAACACTCTATACTTAGTGCAAAACATACCGTTAAAGGCTGCCAATGACTCCCTACGTGTATTTTTTTGTTTTTTCTTTCATTCATTCATCCATGTGTTGCTTTTATTTTAATTCAACCACTTTTGTACAACGTCAAATACAATACAGAAAATGAAACCACTTAAGTTAGGTGCCGCTAGAGACATTAAAACTGCGGATCAAACAAGTGAGAAATAAAGAATAAAAACGTGAGAAGATCAGAGAGAATAGAAATATAATGAACATGTTGAGAAGAAAAAAAGTCTGCAGTAACAGTCTGAAGAAACTGTTGCTGTGCTCGAGACTCGACATCATTCCACAGGAGCAAGCTACATGAAACAGCAAGGAGATGCACTGAATGAATCTGTATGTATATGTGTGGACATGTGTGTGTGTGTGTGTGTTGATCTGTTGGTGCACTGAAAGGCATTTTTTTTTCTTTACATGTGGGCACTTCTACAGTAAAAAGCATAAAGGGTAAGCGAGTCCTGAAACAGGCAAAAACACCAACAGAAACTGATTCTAAATGTGAGCGAGTTAAAAACTATTGCTACACTGTACGTGCCACAAGAAAAAGTATCCTCCTTTCTCCACTTTAACTTCAGGAAACCTCACAATATGAGCGCCCACACTGGATACCTCTTGAGCCTTTCACAGTAACAGTCCTCCACTACAACTCCAAAAAAAAAACAAAAAAAAAAAACTTCACACCAGTCCTCCAGCATCGGTGTAACTGTCAAACCCAACTGTAACCGCAGAGCTTGATAGCATACTGTAACTTTAAATAATATTGCATTGCAGCCATTACACAAAAGGCATTCCTTTCATAGTATATACTGTATGTAGAAGAGAGACAGCAAAATTATTATCAAATTTCTACTGTGGAAATCATTTGAGGCTCGAGCAATCGCAAAGTGAAAACCCAGGATGTTACCTGGCAAGCAAAACAGCTCCAGTGAGTAAAAAGCAGGTAAATACACTCTCATTTTTTTTCTTTTAAACTCTTCACCTCTGATGTTTTCCTTTCCACTGACAAAAAGTCAAATGGCACTGAGTTGGTGGCATCATTAAAGGTTTTGACTTCTTTTAAACAAATCATGATAAACAAGAATGATAATGACCAGAACTAAAGCAAAGTGGCTCAATGATTATTCACAGCTTCAACCAAACTTGCCTAGTAGTAAAAATGTTGCATTGTTATTCATGAGAAATGGAAAATATCACAAAAAAAAAAAAAACAGGCAAAAGCTATGTTTTTTTTTTTTGTACAAACTTTACAAAGTAACCGCTTTGTGTATTTATTTGAACCCAGAATACCCATTCCCAGCAAAAAAAACAAAACAAAAAAAAAAACAAAAAACAAAAAAAGAGAGAAGATGTTAGGTTTTTAAGTGAATGTCAAAGTTTGTACCAGATATGTTTCATTTGCACTGACAAATGAAAACAAGAAAAGAGGAGGGCAAGGGTGTCAAGGCCTTGAATCTAAAACCAATCATTTCCATCACTTTTTTTTTTTTTTTAACCTCCATCATCACTCACAGTACAATCATAACCACCTTCACCCACACCACCTCTTGCACTGTGATGCCCGCAGGTTAGACATATTCTTACATTTTTGGCTTACACGGCCATGAACGAAACCTGTTTTAACCCCGACGGTGCAGCATCAGAAACATACAATGGGAATCGGAGTGGATGACAAAATATTCATACCTTTTGCAGATGCATGTTTTTTTTTTTGCCCAGTAGCAGCAATTCTCAAATGAGGAGTCACTCCCAATCAAATCTGTTAAAAAGGACAGTACAGTGCTGCTGGCCTCATAATTGCTTTTTTTTTGATGAAATCTGTAAACGCATAGTAACATATTCTATTTGTGCATGTGGACATGGCTCTATATGCTCGCTTTGGGGCTGGACTTTCTCTCTGTATGTGGTCAATTTCAGTTATGGTCATTTCACTGCAAATCTATTGGAGTTTAAAGTAGATGTGCCATGGTGCAGTTAGTGAGATTTCTGCACTTACGCTTGACTGTACAATAACAAAAGTTGTGCACCAAAAGAAACATTAATCCCAATTCAACTGACAGAGTAGAATATCGTGACCCCTGCTACATTTTTTTGTCCAGCTATCGTAGATACAGAGTTTAAAGTATTGAAACATAAAGCTCAGAGGAGTCTCTTAACCTCACTCTATTGATTTCAAGGTGTTTTGTTTATTTCATTTGTCTCAGATTTATGTTTTCCACGTATAAAATCCGTATCACGCTAGAGATTAGTTACCATTTAAAAGAATATATCTTCAAGTTTGCTGTATTAATGCTGCACCTGTGCCTCTTAAGTACAGAGTGGTCCAAGCTTCAAATACAATCCTCATCAACTTCCTCCTTAAAATGAAAAAATATTTCCCCTCCCTTTTCCCCCGTATCTACATTTAAAACCCTGAAAAAAATGGCACTGATAAACTCTGGTGTTCTCTCCATCTTTCATCCCGTTGGTGGTGTAACCGGGCCTCAGACGCACCGTCAGACCTCGTGCGTAAGTAAAGCACAGCACGCATCTGCCAGACACTCCACGCTGACTTCAAATGATGCTTTTTCTGATTCTGTCTCACTCCGGCGGTCCGTTTTATTGGCTTCAATGGCAGCAGAGTAAGAGTCAATTCATCTTTCTATCAATTCAAAAACAGAAATTCAAGAGACAAATCATGGAGACTTAACCGCAACACAGTAGCAGCTACCAACAAGCCGTTATTTTCCTGCATGCCCGCCCGCTCCACTAAACACCAAGTCCAGTCATCACCGCCGACTTCAAAGTCACTCCACACACGCTGTCAAGTGTGCTTACTTTAACCCAAGTTCCTCGACCCCGCCCCAGACGAAAGAAGAAGCAACAGGAAGGATGCAAGGCACTAGTAAGTACCTCCAGTGTTCACACCAGAGGTTCTAGGGAGGTCGGAGGGGGGGGGGGGAAGCAAAGAGAGCAAAGAAAATAAAAAGACAGACTTTTTTTTTTTTTCAAGTACAATAAAATGGACACCATTGGTTTATACATTCACATTCATCTAACAAAACCAGGGGGAAAAGGGAAGAGGAGGGCTATTTTAAAGTGTCTGATATATAAGTACTGTATTAAGAAAAAAAAATAGCTAGCATTACTTTATTATCTAAATATCAACTATCCTGCCGTTCACTCCTGTTTGTAATTGGGCTTGGAGGTCAGTTTCGACTTTCAATTCAATCAGTTACAGTATAAAGATGAACTGAAACTGCGGTTGAATAGTTATTGGTAAGGCATTATTTTTGTGATTATGTCCTTAGTAACTGGATGTAAGGACTATTATTGAAGAAGAGGGTTTTTATTTTTAATTTTCACATTTTGGTGACAATTCATTTGCGGAAAGCAGTGAATTGAAAGTGAAAGGACCCCAAACTGTTCTCCGTATGCTTTTTTTTTTTCTTTAATATGTGACATTTCACCCTAAAACTAATGTTGTCCAACAACATTTGCTAATAATAAACAACAATAATCACAGTGTTTCCACATCGTACACCGATGTGCGCGTATAACAGGTCCATCGACAGAACACGTTTTTGTTTTTTGTTTCTTTTTAAATAGAATAATAATCATTAACAACAATAATGATGAAAATAATGTACATTGCAATCATTTCAATCCAAATGATGAAACCAACCTAATGATGACACTGAGAACTGAGGCATTAGTCTATAGATCTATGTTGGTTAAAAGGCTGCTACGCCTCCAACACTGTGTGTGTGTATGTGTGTGTGTGTGTGTGTTTGTATTTACATAAGTCTGTGCATGACTGTGTGTTTGTGTATGCAGGTCTGTGTATTTATCTGAATGTCTCATGCATTGTGTGTGTGAGTGTGTGTGTGTGTGTGTATCAGATTGCTAGCTGGGGGGCAGCGAGCAAAACAAACCCAACAAAACAAAACCAAAAATAAAACAATAAAATGGAATCATCATAGCTGACACTCTTAAAAATAAACAGCGACACAAACTGTACAGGGACTCTGATATTATTCTGATAACAAGGCCACTTTTTCACGCTGAGTTCTCTCATGTTTGGGCTTTTTTTTTTTTTTTTCTCCTCTAAAAGGTTTCTGTTGTTATTGCTTCAAATGGCAACAGAGAGGCGGAGAGAGGGATGGAAGAAGAGATGGAGTTGTGATTGGTCGAGAGGCATTTGGTATGCAGAAGCATCTGTCATGTCCATTCAGTACTCTAAGCAATGGTGCACACAGCGGTGTAAGCAGTGTAACAGGAAACAGATGAGGTGTTTGACTGTTATTGAATAAACGCTTGTTTCACTCTTCATCTACTCTCTTATCTCCACCTCTCTTCATCTCTTTGATTGGTTTTGTAGGAATGAGGGAGGAACAAGACACAGGAGGTAACAGAGGAGCGGCTGTCTCACGGGTTTTCTCAAGTCGCCGAGCGCTAGACTACTACCTGCTCTTAAACAGGCTTGAGTTCAGTTTCCCCTCCCGAACGTTCAAAATCTCAATTTGTTTGCTTTGTTCTTGATTTGTTCTCGATTCTGTGCTTTGAACGAATTTGAGGAGAATTCCCGGCTACAAAAATTCTGAAAACTGAAGAAAAAACACTGCCTGAACTCAAACCAAATGCTGCTCTCTCACCTGACATCAAAGCTTTCATCTGCTGCCATTTGCATCCTTCTTTGTGAGCATTAATGATGCAAATTGCTGCCGCTGTTTGATTTCAGAGCGATAGAGCCTTTGATGTTTGACACTGAGCACTAAGCAAGACAACGCTAATGTGATGGCCAGCTATGATCCCTTCTGTGTCCACCAGTTACTTCTTTATGAACTGCCTACATTGTTTCCACCTTACATTTTATGGAAAAAGTGCACTGTTGCATGTTCCTATCTGCTCTGAGAGCTTGAGAACATTTTTAGTGCTTAAAATGCTGAAAGCTAGAAAGTACAAAATATTATTTATACTTCTAGCAAAAGAAGGCTGCTGACAACCAAAAAACAGCTTTTCAAACTTTTTTTGCTGTTGTAAGAAGCTGTAAGAGGTGCTGTGTGGACACAAGGGCTAAAGGAGGTTTTGTAAAAGCCGGCCATGAAATTTCTCCCCCTAAACCTGATGTAACCTCTCCCCTTTGCGTGTTTTCCTCCTTTGAACAGTTTCCTCATACTCTGCTATCTTTGTTTCAAAACAGCCCAAAATATCTCTTCAACACTCTTAGTTTCTCCATTTTCACAATATCATCAACCTGTCCTCTCCCCTTCCTCCTAACCCATCCATGTACAGACTAGTTCACTCAATTTAGAGCACGAAATGGAACAAGTGTGACCAAGCCGAGCCCATACACATTACCTCACACACAAACAGTTATTAACACCAGTCCCACACCCTGTCAAAACCTCTTTGGCCATTTTAACATTGCACTCTTGAGTCTTTTCCTTTATACTCAAGCATTTGGCTGGCTGTGACAAGCCCACGAACGCAGCAGAAAGGGAGATTGTGTGACTGCGTTTGTGACAGCTTCTCACACACGTGGATGGAAGCAGAGGCGAGATGCATCACGCTAACTGTGGAGGTGGACCCACGTCGCATTCCTGATTTCCTCTCTCCTCTTCTTTTCGTTTCCTTCTTTTTTTTTTTCTTTTCACCTCTTGGTCAGGTCAGTTTCTGTAAGTTAAAACTCCTCGCTCTGCGCGCTCCTCCGGTTCTTCCATCCTCTCCGGCCGATCTAGCCCAAAGCACTCCAGTCCAGTTGGGCCATGATTTAAACAAGCCCTCACCCCCAGCCCTACGTGGTCCTCAGGTTGGGTCCTCCTGGGTTGCTGACTGACTTCTGCAGAGCGTTGGTCAGATGGAAAGCCTGGAGCGGCCCCTGCCCGGGTATCTGGCCCTGTCCGCCAACCGTGGCGGGGTAGGGCCCCAGGGGCTGGGAGGTGCTGACCAGCAGAGGCCCGGGTTGCGTCGGCGCCTGGTGTTGGTTCGACAGGCCGTGAGCTGGTCCGGACCACTGTGCGCTGTAGGCGGCGGTGGGGGTGTAGTGGATGAACTGGGGAGGTTGGGGTTGGGGTGGAGTGGAGGAGGCAGGGGGGTGGCACAGGGAGCCCTTGCGGACGGCTAAAGAGGTAGCGGAGGTGGGGTTTGTGGGGAGGTGGGCTGAACCTCCGATGCTGCTCGGGCACAGCTGACTGGGAGCGGAGTACTTCCTGCCCAGACTGGCTGACTGGATAGCCTGGAGAGGTGGGTGGTATATCAGATAAAGAAAAAGAAACCATCACTCATGTAGCAATGCACTCACACTGAACATTTTATTTAATGTAAGATACATTTTAAGATCATTTTTGTACTTCAGTAAATGCCTTCACATCCTATAAAGAGTTTTGATGCATGACTTAAAGGGGACATGCCATTCATATCATGTACTCAGCTCTGTATTTTTATTCTGGGGCTCTACTGGAATATTTTTGTGTGATTTACAGTTAAAAAAACTCCTTATTTATCTTATACTGACCCTTTATGCAGTTCAGCCTCTGTCTGAAACAGGCCGTTTTAGTTCTTGTCACTTTAAAGCCCCCCTCCTGATAAGCCCACACTGTTCTGATTGGTTAGCTCCTGGAAGCTGCCCCTCTGCAGACTGCAGGCGGCTACAACTACAAACACTACATGTTCCAGCCAAAATCTGATCTGAAATATGCATGTGGACATTCAAGCCATGGAACAATGTTAGCAACAGAGACTATGGAACAGACAGCTGTTTGTTGGTATGCGCAAACAATATGACGTCAATTCAATGGGAAAGTTAACTTTGCAATTGGAGCATTCAGAGTAGGCTGTAACCCTGGCTTTTAACTTTCAGGAAGCATTTTTACGTATGTTCACCTCCAGTTTTGGAACTTCGACCATGTTTAACATTGACATCCAAAATCATAACAGTTTAAAAATAGTCCGACTCTGTAAGCAACTTGTGTGTGTATGTGTGTCTGTGTGTGTGTGTGTGATTTTAATCTAACCTCGTAGCTGTGTCCCTGTGCTGGGGCCTGCTGCAGCTGTTTGGCACTCCTCTTACCCTGAAAAAGCACCGTGTTTAGTTCAATTTACTCACCTGCATATAAAATTATGGAACATACAATAATTAATAACACAAAATAGTTATTTTGTCAACATTAAGAATCTATTATACCTGTGACTCTGGGAAAAGGTCAAAGGCCAATTTTAACAAAATGCTGCACACCTCTTGCAATGTGGAGTCACAAATTCTGTAAAATGTTTTCTAACATAACATGTAGCTGAAGTGTTGCAGCCAAAGGTGCACCAACAGACATGAAACGTATGTGGTAAACATCAGCTACTGCTTCACCAGTTGAAGAAAGAAAATTAATTTCCAGCAACAAGATTCTGCTTTTACTGGCATGGTAAATGCACAGAAAGCGCCAAATGGAAACAGGTCATGAAAACATATCATCAGTCAAATGCCAGTCGGTTTTGGCTGAGGTTTATTTACTCTACCAACCACTTTGGCTTCTCACAAACTACCATTTAGAGTTAAGTTTCTTTCCCCCCATCTGTCTTCTTGTCTGGTAAACTAAATACAGGATCCGGTGAGTCATTGTTGAAGGAACATTTTCTTTGTCAAAACAACTTTAACCGGGATGAATCATAAAAAAAAAAACGGCAGTAAACCTGTGAGAGGTTCATGGCATCTCTAGCCCAGTTGTCCACCAGTTTATGGAGGTCATCGGTGAATGTTCCTTTCCTCTGGTGGGGGGCTGATATGTTGGGAGGCAGACACTGAGAGCCCCCCTGGCTCTGACCCAAACCGCCTGAACCGCTCACTGCGTTGGTGCTACTGGTCCCTGTGAAGAGAGATGGAGAAGATAGGAGAGAGAGTAAAGGATGTGAGACATTGTCCAAACATGATCTGGGTGAATATGAATGCAGGTCCTGTTCTGGCATGTCATGATGGTCACTTAATAATATTGTTTAGTTTTAATGTTTAGTTTTAATCAGAGAGGAACAAGAGACAAACTATGATTCTAGAGCGACATTTTAACCGGAACATGGCCACTTTTACCAACAATTCTGACAAATACTGGATCTTTTTTTAGATAATTATTGTATGTTCTCTCAAGATTTATCTCGCCTCAGATCTGAGATACACCGGGCAACCTGTAAAGTTGACATGCCCAGCAGCATTCACCTACAAGATGCTCCCACACAAAGAAGCAATGCTGAGCCAGCCCACTGAGTGCTGCTGTTGCAGTGTGTATCACTGATCTCAGGTTTGTACTTCATTTTCTGTACATTAGATGGCACTCAAGCTCTCTAACAGCAGCGGTCGGTTTGCTTTTTTGCCAACTCTCATCATCAAACTGGTCATAGCAAACTCACTGCAGGAAAAAAAAAGAACACACACTGCAAACTGCCAAGGGTGTCTGCATGAATGTGTTGTGCTATATAGCATCTAGTACAGAATACAATTATATTATATATGATACTTGGCATGTTCTAAGACTGTACGTCTTCATATTAGTGCCTCTCTACCAGAGGAAAAAAATCAAATGCTGAGTTGAAAGGAGAAATATAGAGTTTTATCATATCATTCTGGCCAGGAAAGAGGATTTTATTACTCTCAAAACTGTATTTTAATGATTTTCCAACAAATTTAAAAATGTCTCATTGCCATTCCTTTACTGTGTCTCAAATCCAGATTACAGCTACAGCACGAGGTGATACATTTCCTTTACAGACATATTTAACCCAAAGACATACTGACAAAGAATATTAATATCATCTATTTATATCAGATATCTAATGACAAAAGGACATAATATGTAGGGATTACCCAGTATAAACTAATGTGATCTAACAAAAATTGTCATGTCATGCTAAATAAAATGGAGGAAAATAAGAATGAGGAGACGCTGAGTCATGACTGACTGCAGCAGCATGGGATTCTGGGCAATGTAGTCCAGACCACAAGCCATGACGAGGAAGGAGAGGAAAGGAGGGGGGGGGGCAGAGGCGGTTTCCATGGCAGAGTGGCGAACAGCTGTTCAGTTCAGGTGAGTTAGTGTGTTGGTGTGTGTGAGAGAGAGTTTGCAGGTGCATGCGCTGTCAGTTTGAATCGATGATGTCTGGTCACTTCAGTCATTTCAGCCTCGTTTCAGTTTTCTCTATTCCTGTTAGACACAGTAGCTGAAATAGCTGAACTGAACTGATCTCAAATCTGGCAAAGAGGGATAAAGTGTAAATCTAAAAGGCCATCACAGTGCAGGTGAAAGCATGGGAGAGCAAATGCAAGGATGGAAGAGGGGGATGGATGGAGGGAGGAAAGACCAAAAAGAGAGATAGTTACTACAGAGCTGGTTGCAGGGGCAGACTTTTTTCACCATCTTCCCTGCGCGGCCGGAAGACAACGATCGGAGGATTGGAAGAGAGTCAGAGTTAAACCCCGCCCACAACACCCGACAACCAAACACATACTGCATCCTAGTATGATTATTTGAACTTAAAGTAGTCAATAAACAACACTTGGGGGGGTTGAGTTGCCCAAATTTCATCTTAAAACACAGATCAGTCCCTGTCACACAGTGCAAAATTACCCTTGAAAGAAAAAGCAAATTGGAGACGAGAGATTTTATCTGTACCTTTAAAAAGGTAGAAATACTATTGATACCCATTTTCAAGCACAAGTCTCATGATGTATATCTCCATAAGCTGCACTGTGAGACAGGCTGACGACATGTCCAGTCACAAGGGTAGCATCTTTATACACATAGACAACTGAGTCAAAAAAGGCCATGATACTTGGTTGACAGTTACTGTAACAGCAAGAGACCAGTAAATCCTGGAATATAAATATTTTGTAATAAAGGCTCTTTAAGATGAGATTTTTCATGCCAATAATTGCTCTACAGGTGGATAAATAGTTGTACTTATACACCGCCTAAAAGCTTTCAGATGCTTTTGGGTAACCAACCCCTGGTTCTGAAGTGATTCTGAGTCCTTCCTACAGCTCACAGGGCCACCATACCAGAACTGGGTCCAATATAGGATTCAAATGTATCAAAGGACATCAATATGGATTCAGTGTAAAGCTAATATTATGTCATGTTTTGCACCTAAGACCCAGGTCTTTCTCTCTCCCCTCCTGGCTGTCAAGTGATAGGGGGGACAGGTGAGGGAGACGGGGGTGGGGTGGGGAGGTGGAGGATGGGGAGTGAGGGAGGGAAGGAAGGGAGAGAAAGGGTCTGAGCTGCAGAGGATTCAGAAGCATTCATAAACTTCTCTTTATCAAGCACAAAACATCTCACCAACTCTACATATTATGAATATAATATGAGTTAAGAAAAAACACTTTCTTAATCATAAATAAACAACAACTGATGCACAGTACGTGAACAGAACTGTGCTTAAACGGGTGAAAAATAACAATCGATCGGGTTTGATTAAAATAAGAAAATAATACAGTTCTTGTTAAAAATAAAACACAACTGTCTGACAGAAATCTCAAGTCATCAGGTCAGAACTTGTCTTTCCTTGTTAGTCTGCTTGTTTTCACGGAGGCGAAGTTTAGAATTAAAAGCAGTCATGGTTTCAAATCCAGACTGAGACACACAAACAAAACTGCATCATCTACCTCTAACTTCTACGGACTAGTGATGAAATGGACTGAATGTTATACAACTGTAAGTATGCTGCTGGCTGCTTACAATGTTTGTTATCTTGGAAATGAAACATATTTGACTGACATTTCTGTGCAGCTTAATTAATTAAATTACTTTATTATTATAAATTGTCTTATCTGCTAAGCACTTTTGCAGGGACTTAATGGATAAGTCTAGTGATATTCCATATTTTTCTTATTGTCAACAAATCCCCTGAAAAGAGCAAAACCATCAATGAATCACTCCTACTAAAAAATATTGTATGTGTAGTGTAGTAGCCTAATATATCATATTCCTCTGATCCACTGATGTCCAAAAAACATTAAGAGTGCATCAGTAAGCCACACTGTTGCACTGGGTAACATGTTCCAGCTGTTTTAGGAAATTTTCAACAAAAAAGAAAGCTCCTAACCTGTGCCACACACAGGGTAGGAACGTTGCAAAGTATTGAGACTAACACATTTTTTTTGTTTTGGTCTCTTCATGGAATATTTTGCCAATAAAAAATAGAGAATATGTGAAACTGAGTGATCTGTCACTGCTGTTGCTGGTGAATAAACAGAAGTTTTATGTCACAAAATCCTGATTTGTCATTTGGTTGATACACTTCACCTGCAGAAGGCTAACAGGTCATACTGAGAATGGCATTCCTGTCTTTTGACAGCCTTTTACAGGGTAAACATCAGACAATAAACACTTTCCTGTGTCCTTTCAATCAATTATGTTGCATTTATTTTACTTGGTTTTGACAATGTCAACGCAGCCAGCAGTGCCTAGGGACGGCATTGGATGTGAAGTTAAAAGATGACTTATTTGTCAAGAAGACCATGTCAAAAGAAGGTGAAATGGAAAGAAAGTAGAATACTGAAAGAAAGAAAGAAAGAAAGAAAGAAAGAAAGAAAGAAAGAAAGAAGATTAAGAGTAAGTAAAGATGACTATGGGAAGCTCTGGGATGTCAGAGAGACTATTACTGTAATTGTGTTAACTGTCTGTGTCCTGCAGTAAGCTCTTATCTCTAACTTTCTCTTTTTTCTGTACCTAAAAAGTATCATCTTCTCCAAAATACAAGACAAAGATTTTTGTAAATAATAACCATTAAAATAAGCGGTAATCAGCAGAAGATTGTTTATCTGCGGCAGGCAGCAAACCCTAAATTAAAGGCTCTGTTTTATGCTAGAAAAGTCTTTTTTCTGGTCATTGTGACCTCTATGTTCAGCTGTTTTCCCTTGATTATAAAAATCTTTTCATCTAATTCCTGAGTATCTGACTTTTTTTGAGACACCAGTTTCCTGCAGGACACTGGTCAGATCAGAAGCAGAGGATCTTCCTCCATCAAAGAAGAAAACCCACAGAAAGACAGGATGACCGTGACTTGACGGATATAGGAGTAAAAATGAGAACAAAAGTAAGTAAGGACGACGGGCAAAAGAGAAGAGCAAAGAAATAAAGCGTTACACACAAAGAGCCAAGCAGGGCGTACTCAGAAAGCGCGTCCTCCTGCCGCCAGGCTTGAAGGCCAAACGCTCCGAACCCCAGCTGAACTTTACACAGCCTGAAGAGAGGGAGGAGGGGAACAAGAGGAGGAGAAGGAAAAAGGAAGAGGAGAAGAAGTAGAGAGAGAGAGGGAGAGGTGAAAAAACGAAAGGAAAGACGATGAGAGGAAAGGAGAGCAACAAAAAAAAAAAAAAACAGAGGAAAGAGAAAAACATAACAGAAGGAAATATAGACAGACGAGACAAGAGGAAGAGAGAAAAGGTATAGATGAGAGGGAAGGAAGGAGACACAGGTGAAGGAATACACAGGAAGAATGTAACAGTACGTTAGCCATCACACTGCTTCACAGAGACAGAGAGAGAGATAGAGAGAGATAGAAACACAGGTGAGGAGTGTCTTGTTGTGAGGGAGTGAAGACAAACCAACTGCATGCATTTGTCTTTGTCTGCATGCAAAGAGTATTTCAGGAGGAAATTTGTGTGTAGTTGTATTGAGGAATTGGAACTTTTCTTAATAGATGAGGCCTGTTGCAGCCTGGGACTCTCGATAATATTCCTACCTGGGGTGGGAGCACACAAGCTGGGCACAGAGAGCGCTGCCTCGCTGGTGTAGGCCGAACACAGGTTGTCGCTGGAGGGAGAGGGTTTGAGGGGCTGGAGCAGAGTGCTGCTGCCCGAATCGGCTAATCCTCCTGGGGCTAACAGAGCCAGCTGGCCGGGGTACATGGTTGGGACGCTCTGGGCGGATAAAGTGCTGCCTGGAGATAGCACAAGGCATAGGCAGGAGGGGACAGGGCAGGAAACGACACACCGCAGACAGCATTGACACATACAGGCCACACACACACACACAAACACACACACACACACACACACAAAGATAAGACACCCGTCACCCCCAGACACACACGTTTACATAGACACAACCACACACACAGAAAAACAGACAGGGAAAGCAGTCAGAAATTTTAAAGCTCCGAGCCTGCTCCAGCGTACACCCACATGCACAAGTAACCAAGCAGATAAACACACACACACACACACACACACACATGTGCACACAGATGCATAAACACAGAGATGGTGTAACATTAGGGTAAATGTTTTGATGTTTTGACCTTCTACACTGTAGTGGACTGCGGACTGGATTAGGGTAATTATTTTGGTGTAATTTACTGTTCAGATGTGCAGGGTTAAAGAGTCAGTTCAGCCAAATTATAAAAAAAATACATATTTCTCTCATCTTTTGGGTTTAATTTTTCCAGGTTTTGGTGAGGTGAAAGGTGCACATTGCATTCAAAACTCCACCAGCATCATCTCTATCATTAGGACTATTTTTACGGTAGAAAGTAGTTCCAGTGAAGACTGTTCACAACAAGGTCTGTGGTTATCCTTAGCAATCAAGGCATTTCTTTATGAAGAGATGTTACTGTTATATTATTTAATGTCATTTTTAGTGTAGTTTCATACACCTCTGTTGTATTGGGATAGTTGGATAAATCTCCATAAATATCTGCATGGCTTGATACTACTAGAAGTAAGTGAGAAAATGTGTTTTTGTGATTTAGGTGAACTGAACCTTTAATGTAAATGTTTGAAAGAGCCTACCTGGCTGTAATGGACTCTTGCTGCCGTGCGTGGAGCTTGTTCTGGACGATTTGGAGGATTTACTTTTGGTAGGTCGCCTCCTCCTGCCAGTCAAGGTTATAACTGGAGGGAGCACTGCAGCTGGGGGGACCTATACCAAGAACAAAGAAGTTGTTTTGTAATTTACAGTGTGTGATGCTTTTTATACTGTGATGCTGTTCATTTTGTCTGTACTAATGTAACCAAGATGAGTTTACTGCACCTTTCCCAGCCTGGTGAAGAGAGAGTCGATTTCCTCCTTCTGGCGGGAGTGGAGGGCCTGAATCTCACGCATGTGCCTGGTGGTATAAAGAGGGAAGAGAATATATTAGAATAAAATAACAGGAATAAAATAAAATAAAGAAAGAAATAATGAAGATGAAAGAGAGATGAGCCCAGTTTTCTAGGAAGCGCTGAACATCCCTTTTCAAGGAAAGAAATAGCAAGAGAAGTAGTGAGAGAAAGTAGGTGGTTAACCTTATTCTTGAAGGGCAGAGAGAAGAGGAGAAAGGAGAAGCACAGCTTACTTTTCGTAGAGTAGTTAAACTAACTGAGAGAGAAAAGAGGAGAAGGAGTAGAAAGAAATATAGTTTTCTTCAAAGCAGTTAGCTTTACTAAAGAAGAGGTGACGGACAGGTGTGAGAGAAGAAGGTGTTGAGAGACCAACAGAATTGTTTTTTTTCTCTGATGTGGTTAAAAAGAGAATAAAAGATAACTCACTTTTCTCTGAGGCGGTTGACTTCCCGTCTGAAGTCTTCATCCTCAAATTCGGAGTCGTTGTCACTGCTGATGTAGGAGTTATTGAAGGAGTTGTTGTTTAGACTGGGCAGAGATGCTTTATGAGTGGAATCTGGACTCAGAACCTGCCCGGGATCCCTGGGCCCATTAGCAGCCTGGGCAGCGGGGGGAGGACTCTGCTTGGACTCCAGGCTCTGCTCCTGGGCCCGACTGACTGAGAATCTGCCAACACGGGCCTCGGCGTTGGTGGTGACCTAGAATAAAAGAACAAATTGTTGTAGTAGAAGAGGGAAGGAAAGGTGGAGGAGTATTAATGAGAAAGTAGCGACTATTCTCCTTTCCAGCTTTTGTCACAGCTGACTGCAGATCAAAGATAAAATAAACTTTATTTATTGGCTGTTTTAAACAAAAACACAAGAACCCCTCACCTATTAAACTACAAGATGAAAACAGGAAATACCTGGAAGCGTCCGATGGTAGTGGTGGCCTTGGGGGAGGGGCAGGGGGAAGTGAAAGGGGAAGGGTGATGAGACCCTCCCAGAGTCCTTTGGGGGAGTCCATCCACAACGTCTCCACCTTGTCCTCCTCCTCCCCCTCTCAGAGGAGACGTGGAGTCCTTGTGCAGTGTGTTCTCCGGGCTGGAGAGACTGGAGGAGGACGAGGAAGAAGAGGACGAAGAGGAGGAGGTGGTGGAAGATTCAGTGCAGGCCGGCCGTTGTACAGGAGGCTCTTCAGTGGCCAATGAAACCTAAGCAGTGGATTTTTAGCAAATATATAGCTGTTACTGATCAACAGCTCATTTGATTCTCCTTCATCATCCTGGTTTAAATTCAAGGTCTTTTCCATGACTTTGCCAAACATGCTCTATATTATTTTCTGGTTTATTTATGTTTTTGTTCCCGTTTCCAGCTGTGATAGCTGTGATCCGATGAACAAAAAAGCTTGAAACAAGTTGTAAAATGCAGAGTATTTTAGTAAAACTCCTTACTTCCCTATGAAATTGTATTCTCAAACTCTCACAACAGAGTGTGTCATAAATTGTTCAATGGGTTTGAACTATTTTAAATGTGAGAACTGTCTAGGGAGTTCAATCAAGAATACATCTGAATCAAGGCGATAAATACAGGCAAAGAAGTGTTAAACTCACAACCAAAAGTAAAAAGTTCCTATTAAGGTTTTTCAGCCAAGGCTCAAGAGAACCTTCATTATGTCATTTTAAGACCAATGGTAATGGAAATGCACAGATATTCGTGTATGGTGGGAGGAAATTCTTACCTGAAATCTCCCCAGTTTAATTCCACCTTGAGGAGGAGGACCAGAAGAGGACATATTTTCTTCCTCCAGAGAAAAGGGAACTGAAACACACATGTTACAAATATCAGACAGGCTGATACAAAACACTCATGTAGAATAATAGATTTTGTAAATATACTATACATACTCGCTTGTCCCACTGTAGATATGCCACCGTGAGAAGCCTGTTGTTAGCACACAGAGAGAGAAAAAACCAGATTAGCATTGATCAATGTCATTGATCATATACATGGTGTTAGTTTGAGCCATGACATATGATGTGTGTTTATGTACCTGTGAGTGTGTGCTGACAGGAACAGTCTCTGGACTCAGCGCTCTCCTTAACTGAGCGTCTAGGTCCTCTAGAGGCTGCTGGGACTGGAGAGAGGGAATTATACTGTTAGATACAAAAAATAATGGTAATAAAATAAAACATGGAAAGGTTCAGGCACTGCCGTATATATACACAGTATATATCATATATATATATACACATATGCACAGATTAGTCAAAAACACACACTGGGCAGCTAGGGCTGGGTGATAGGTCAATGTTACCATTAATCTACTTTTAGCACATATTTATCATGCTATTGTTCTACAAATGTATATTGTTCAAACTAATGATTCCAAGCAAGTTGTAATTTAAAAAACTCACAAAATTAGTTATCTCAAGTTTTTGTTTTACACACATAAAGAGTAAAAAAAAATAATACTGGAACACAATTCTTTGTATTTTTTGGTGATTCTCCATACATCTGGATCATCATGATATATATAAATATGTGAAAACTGATATTGTGATAATAATTTACCCTTATCACCAAGCCCTAGTAATACAAAGCTCTGCATTGTTATGCTCTGATCCAATTAACTGTGACTAAACAGGCAAAACACATTCCTATCTCTTGGTCCAATCAGATATGTAGATCTGTATTTTCCTCAGGCTTCCCCAGAACTGAACAGAGTACAAAAGATTTCGTCTGAAATTTTGACTTTGTGTCGTACCACAAATGGTGTGTGTAAATTTTAAAAGACAGAGCAGTGTCAGACGGCATCATCCCTCCGAATTTCACCAAATCAGATCCTCTTGTGTCACACACACGCAAGGTGATGCAGAGGGGCACACAAGGTCTTTTTTTTTTTCTTGTGAGCATTTTAATCGTAATTAAAAAATAAATCATTAAAATCGAAACCCTTGTGAGCTTTAACTACAGCAGGATTATCTTAATCAAAGAGGACAAGTCTCGCCCGTGGGAGTTACGTAAGAGACGAGAAGTGAATGTCAGTGACTTGGCAGGTCAGAGTTTTCATAAAAGAGTTACAAGTCATATATTTTTATTCAGTGTGCTGTTCCAGTTAAATGTAATGTCTATTTATAGACAGCAGCATTCACAGCCACAATAAAACAGTCTGGAAATTAAAGTCAGTGCACTTTGTGTCTGCTGTGACGTATCTATCCTGTCTGCCTGCTACCTCCCTCTGCTACCTCCAATTGTGTTTCCATCTCTCCCTTTCCTTTTTTCTTAAGCTGCCTCTCTGATTCTCTGTCTGCATCCTAGTCCCACTTTTATCCTCTATCATTATTTGTTTACTAATAATGTCTAATCTTTCCCTCTTTTGGAATTGTTATGTTTGAGTGTCACCTTAACTTCATTCATATTCCTCTTACGGAAGATTTAAAATGCCTAAATAAAAAAGAAATAAAGTGAAATACAACATACATATTATATTAATTTTCTTTTTGTAGACCCATCACTGTGCCACAGTTAAATTAAAAAACATATGTTAAAATTATTTAATTTAATTATTTAGCCTTTTGTCTTTAATAACTGATTGAATAGTTTTTCCATTGTGACATGAATAATTCATGCCATATAAGCTTTGCGTTTAGTATTTGCAGGTCTATGCTTTCATCTCCTGGCCAACAATGAAATGCTCTTTACCTTGTTTGATGTGCTGTGATTTGATTTTAATGGGAAATGGAAAGGTCATTTCATGATCAGTTCAGTAAAGACTAAAATAAAGGCTAAATAATTGCCTTTTAACATGTTTTTCATTTAATTCTGACATAGGACAAAGGAAATACATAGTTTGTATTTCACTTTTTTTCTTTGATTTGTTTTTTTATTTAAGCATTTTAAATCCTCCGTAGATTACTGATGTAGATGGATAGTAATGTTTGAGTTGTTTATTAGATTTGGATTGTGATCTCCTTTCAGGATTCTGTGACATAGGGTTTAGGTTTTGCTAGCTCTTGTGCATACTGTAGTGAGTCAGACATAAAGGAAATAAGCAGAAGCGCTATTTATACACAACAAATATCCATATAAGTCCAATACAGATACAGCAAAGAACTGATACGACTTTATAAACATAGTAAGCTTAGTGTTAATGCAGCAGCGCATGACAACGGAGACAGCAACTCTTAAAAAGAAACAAAAAACACCTGTATTAGACAAGGTCCAGGGAAGGATGGCAGGAGTTCTGAAGGAGGAGAACTGGCCTAATCCCAGAGAAAGAGAGGTGACGAATAGACAGAGAGAGTGGGAGAAATGAGAAAAGATTTGTAGAGGAGGTTATAAGAATAGTGTTCATTGGGGAGAATGTTAAAAGAAATTTCCATGCTAGATGAGTTGTGAAGAAAGTGAGTGGAAACATACTGGAACACCTACAGGATAACTCCTAAACATTAAATTACGGTGACTTCTTCACCTTTAAAAATGTAGTACTGTAAATTACTTTGGTGGTTTCACCAAAAACATAAACAGGCCTGCTCTCTGGCCACAGAATTAAATAAATAATACAGTTAGTGGTCTAACTAGATTCAACAAATGATATTGTTATCACCGCAAAACTCACCGGAACCCTGGATAAGGGGGCTTTGGATGGAGTGGTCTGGCCAAAGGATGAGGCAGGGATGACTGTGGAAATTGAAAACATAAAGTCATTAAGCAACACTATAAAAACAGCTGACACTATGCAGAAAAACATCCTTCCACCTACCAGTCTGTGCAGGGGTGGAAATAGGTGTTCCAGGGCCCTGGATTGGGGCGGGTGACCCCAGTGATCCCAGCGCAAGGCTGGAGGGGGGCTGAAGAGGATTGGTTGGCTGGCTGGAGCCAGGTGTGGTGACAGATGTGGTGGAGGTAGAACAGGGGCCCATAGGGGATGAGGTACCTCCCACAGAGGCTCCAGAGGTAGGGTCAGTCGCTAGCAGGTCTCCCTGGGTGGACGACACCCCTCCACCGAGGTCCATGAAGAGAGACCGCAGCTTCTTCTCCAGAGCTTGGATATCATCCGGTTTGCCTTGGGACTCAGTGGATGCCTCACACCTGAAAAAAGATATCAATGAAAGTTCTGCCATTTTGCTAAATAAATTACTTTTTTCTAAAACATTAAATATTTATAATATTTTAATTGACGATTCACTAAATAAGCAACAATTGAAGCTAATTTGCTTCATCTGGACTGTGAGGTTTGACCAGATTTAAACTGACAGTGGCCGAAAACCATCATCACATTTTGATTCAAATGTTACTAAATCCTGATTGGTGCATGGAAGTCATGACATCACTCTTTTCCAACTGAGCATCGTCCACTTCAAACTAGTGATGTGAGCACATGTGAAATAACCAAAACTGTAGTTTTTTTAGTCTGTACCAAAAAAGTATAGAGATGTGATTCCCAGTCCAATTTAAAAGTGAATACACATGAATCATCTCTCACCTTGCATCACATTCCCCACAGTGAGTGTGTGTCTGCCCAGGCAGTACTGCTGTCTGTGGCTGGGAGTGCACCAGGGTTGGTTGAACTGAAGGAACGTTGGTGGTCACTGGCTGGAGCCCCACAGAGGATGCGGAGGAAGGGGCGGTAGGGTGGGAAGCAGTAGAGGGAGCAAGCTGAGGGCCCGGGATGGCAGTCGTGGGGACGACAGGGGAAGTGAGAGAAGTAGTAGAAGAGATGGGAGATTTGACTGAGGGATGATCGGAGGGGACGTCACTGGCTGGAAGGGTGGAAGAGGAGGGAGGGGAGGATACAAGGGGAACAGTCTGGGTGGATGGAGGGGAGGTTAGCATTGTTGGGGGGATGCTGGCCGGTGGTAAAGTGGAAGGTACTGAAGTAGCACTGACAGCAGAAACTGTTGCTTGGGACTGAGGCTGCGTGAAAGCCTGGGGCTGAATTTGTGCTTGCCCCTGTCCCTGAGGTTGGGACACAGCCTGTATGACTGTCTGTGAAAGTACCTGTGACTGAAGGATGGACTGATTCACCACAGTGGAAGGAGGGGAGGAGGAACCAGGAGGCTTGAGACAGACAGGGAGCACAGAGGAGGGGGTGGAGGAATCCAGGAGCTGCTCCTGTGCCTGGTTTAAATTAGAAGGGACAAGTCCAGCGGTAGGGTCCACAGTAGGAGCAGATCCACTGATGGTGCTGGCCTGTGAAGGTACAGAAGCCACTGGAGGCTGTAGAGGAGGATGGGTGGAGTGGATGGAGGCTGGGGCGGTGCTGGGTCCTGGGTCAAACTGATTCTGGTTCTGTCGGAGCTCACTGAAGGCTTGTTGTAAGCTGATCGCTCCTGCAGACTGGGACAACCCCAAACCTTGGCCTGGAGTATGAGACGGAGCTTGAGCTAAAGCTGGAGGAACTAGAAAAAAGAAAGTATTTTAATCCACAAAGTCCATCCTGTTCACTGTTAGATTGTCCAAACAGTATCTACTTTTTATGGTTTGTTTTCACTCTCTGGGAGATCCAAAAATGGGGTTTATTTTCCATGTAGGACCAAGTAAATGATTGTGTCTGCACTGTTCTTTGTAAAATCAAATCAAATGTGAAAATGGAGACAATTAGTGGGACACACACAGTAAAATCATATGAGTGATGAAGGTATCTGTCAATGGAGACCTTCAATTACTTCACTTGGCTTACATTACTAGTAATTCTAGGTTTCAATTTTTTTCTTATTTATTTTTTGGTATCATGTCACAGACACAGCATATGTCAGAGTGTGAACAGGAGGAGACGGTTACCACTTAAAGTTTGACTACCTTTAGTCTAGTGATGCTGATTGGATTTGTCTTGGAGTCTCTCTGTCTTGCCAAGGTATGCGAGTCCAGTAACAAAATATGTCATGTGTCTCCTTAGCATTATGTACAGAATTAGAGGACTATATTAAAGGACTATATTTTTTGTTTGTTTGAACATTGTATAATAAAGAGGGTATTTTTGATACATTTTGAAAATTCCATGTGATCAGATAGAAGATTAGATACAGCTATTTATATTTCAGTGTTCTACCAGAAGATCCTATAGTATCAAATTAAATAAATGCCAGTGTATTATTGCATTTGCACAGAACATTTGGGCAATTTCCTCTAAAAGGATTACAGCCTAATCCGATAAGTGTGTGTGTGACTAAGTAGACTGTCATTTAGCGTGTATTTTTGTGTGTGTTTGAAGTTGTTGGAAACTTCAGCTTTTTTTTAAAACCATATTTCTTATTTTTGTTTTGGACATTATTACTATAACGTTTCATCAGAAGTTTTTTCTCACCAACTTCATATATGGTAGTCCAACGTGGCAAAGAACATGCCCTATATGGTCAAATGATCAGACAGGCTAGAACTTCTCCCATACTAATTTGGACAAGTAAACAACTTAACTGTTAGCTAACCTTTTAAAGGTCACACACACCAGTCTTACTTGTTTCAACAGGAGGTACAGAGGCAGGAGAGGGACAGGGGGGAAAGATTTGTTCCTTCAGCCTGGCTTCGGGTACGGGGCTGACGATGAACTTGCGACCTGCTGAATGGACCACTTGTGCCGTTGCACTGGGAGGGATGTCTGGGAAGAGAGGAAGGGCAATATGCAGCATCGTAATTTGTTTATCTCCATGAGAATAACAACATGTCATGTATATTACAGTTCTGTCTAATGGTATATCTATACAACAGCTAAATGAAGTTACCATCACACTTATCATGAGTATTATTATTGTTACCTGGCATGGGGACAGATATAGCGGGTATCTGTTGCGCCATGTCACCTGCGGTCTGTAAATCAATAAGATAACATGTTATTAACGAAATCAACTATGATGAAGAAAACAAGGTGCACACACTACTTAAAAACTATAAAATTTCAGCATCTTTCAACCTCCAGAAAACATGTTGTATTTACCTTGCTGTTTGCGTCCCTCTCCAGGCCTTTCTCATCAGCGTTCTCTATAACCTCTCTGACCTGCTCGATGAACGACTCCCGCTCACTCTCCAGGATAAACTCACTCTGGACCTGGACACACACACACACACGACGGTATAAAAACAAGAGGTCACAAGCTGGCTTTGGGAGAGATTCAGATGTGTGTGTGTGTGCAGTATGTGACAAAGAGAACAAGGCCTATGCCAATGCTTTATGCTTCCCATGCTGACGTGTAGCAGATCTTGTGGCTACAGAGGTGTAATTTTGCCTTGTGTGGGAACTGGATGACCACTCTTTTCATGAAAGTACAAGGACAAGAGCACAACAATTATGTGTACTTCAGTGGATGACAAAGAGCAGATAGCGCACGTACTGGCATGTGACGCATATTCCAGCCTAAAACAGAGAGTAAATGAATCAAAGGAGTTGTTAAAAATAATGAATCAGTGACAGTGTGTGTACCATAATCTGGGCTATTTCCTCAGGGTTGTCTCCATCTAGGTCAAACCTGAAGGTGACCATCTTCCTGTTGTGGGTCTCCAGCTGACACTCCGCTACCCTGTCTCCTCGATTGGAGATCTACATGCATAAACACAGAGAAAGTAAAGAGATGAGCATCTCGATTAGATGTTTCAAATTACTTTTTATCGCAACTCATAACTCTGTAACAACCAATAAATACCAACAGTGGGTACAGGACAAAAGAAGATTTATTGTTTAATTATTACTTTATGGGATTTATAGGATGTGTCATTACATTGAGAACATTGAGTTTCGCCTTGGAGATCTTCTCATGGCGCGATCGACTTCGCACAGAGCGTCTCTGGTGTCGCTTGGTGGAGCGCCCTTCATGACGACCTCCTCCTCCCTCGTTGCCGTCACTCAGACCTGAGGTCTCAGAGTGGCCACTGAGGTACAGAGATGGAGAAGGGATCAAGGTGAGAAGATAACAAGGTAGAGGCAGAAAAAGAGGTAGAGAAAGCATGACACATGAGATAAAGGAAATGTGCTTTTGTGTGAGGAGTGTGGCATCAGTTCAGTGATTGTATGTTTGAATTTGCTTGTGTATGCATGTATTACCTCTCTATAGATGATTGAACTTGAGGTGGCTGTAGCTGGGACTGGCACAGCTCTGAAGACTGAGAGGCAGACTGAAACACATACACGAACAGGAACATGAAACAGAAATACACACACAATTAGTATGATTGCCATCACTGCAACCATCACCACCAACATTAGGGAAAATTTCAGGAAAGAAATACAGCAGGAAAGCATGAAATATAAGCAAAGTGTGGCAAAAGTAAGACAGAAAATGAATTAGATTGGAGGCAATGTCTTCATGATTTTATAGTAACAAAAACAGAATTGAATTAAATTATAAAGATTTGATCAAAACACACCAGAACTGGGACTCAAATGAACTAAAACTAGGACATGGAACAAAAGGAATAAACCTTTTGTTCAGTGCATCAAAAGAGAAGAGAAACTGGAGTGTATTTATTTGATGCATATCTCCAATGCAACAACATGCACATTTACTCTGTCTCATAACCACGGTCTGTAAATGAGCAATTTATAATAGAAATAGAAAAAAAGTGGTCTGAATTAGAACAAAGTTCAACTAAGGCCGACTTGGACCAAAAAGAAATCTGTTGACAGTAATTGATAGATTTTATTAGACATCACTTATTTGTAGACCAATCAAACACTAACAGCTGTGTCTTGCAGTTTTTACAGATGTTTGAAATCCACTCCAAGAACCCAAGAAACTTTTCCAACAGTAATTGCTCGACTGCAAGTATTTTTCAGTAAATCAGTGTTGCTACACCAACCCAAATGAGCTAGTCAACAAGAAACACTAAACTAACCGTTTAGTGTAAATACACAGTAAACAAGATAGATCTAATACAGTGACTGAATCTCTTTATCATTGCCACCTGCAACTTGGGCAATAAAACTTAATCACATTGCTCTAATTACAAATAAATACTCTTCATAAAGATTACAATATCCAACATTTAAGATGTGAACTGATGACAAAATTAGTGCTAATATGGCTGACTTTCAAAACTGGTATCAAAAGCTGCCCTCTAGTTCTCCCATCTTCCCTCTTAAAAAGCCGTTTCAGACAAATAACGGCAAAAATAATAACCTGTTAAGCCAAGGCTCTAGAGCAGTGGTTGCAACGGTGGGGTTCTTTAAGGATAGATCAAGGGTGCTGCAAGATTTATTCGTTTCAGTTTCATAAATGCACTTTTATAATTAAGTTTCACCACATAAAACAACGAGATAATGCTTACCTTGACTGTTAGAAATAAACTTGCCTTAACTACATTTTATATTTAAGTTTTCAAAAAATATTATATAAAAATGGAAGAAACAATCAATAAACATCAAAACCACCCAATTAAAAACCTTGTTGAATATACATTTAAGTTGCAACCGACATCGGTGACATGACAGCTCACGGTTGCCGGTTGTCATAGTAGCAACATGCTTTCTGGCTCGTGAGTTTTCCAGATACACAACAGTCAGAAATGACAACTGTCGATGTAAACAGTTAAAAAAAACAAAAAAAACCAAAACAAAACAAAAAAACACTGACTTGGGTCAGGCAAGAACACAAATTTTTGGTTTGGTTTCTATATCAAGACTTTTCATGAACAAGAATTTGTAAGTAACCTAACTACACCTTAATCTAACAACAGTACTCCTGGTAGTCACATTAGAAGCTGCTTATATAATTTTGTGAAACAGTGTTATATATTAGGCACTTCAAGTACAAAAACTTAATGTAAAAGTTAAAAGAATATTTTAAAAAATACTGAAACTGACGACCTACTGAATTTACATCTTTGTGCGTCACCTACAGTGCAGTGAACAGGGGCGCCAAAGTAAAAAAAATGGTTTAGGAGCCACTGCTCTAGAAAATGATTTCAAACAACTTCGACAAAAGTGAGCACGGTGAACAGGGACATGATATCCACTTGATGAGTTTGACTGTCCACTACCAGTACCTGGGGAGGGGCTTCCATAGCAGTATCAGGCGGGGTGGTGACTACACTGATGATTGGCACCACGGTGGCCAACGGTTGAGGCACAGGTGTGGGCACAGGAGAAGGAGGGGAAACAATAGTAGGCACCACCCCAACAGGGAGTGGCAGAGGAGAGGGAGGGGAAGCCACGACCACTGTCGGCATGGTAACAGGAAAGGACGGCGACCGAGAAGGGAGGGTCACCAAGGAAACGGTAGAGGTAGACGGAGTTACACTGGGCTGAGAAGAGGAGGAAGGGCCGAGAAGAGAAGGAAAAGGTGAGAAAAGGGAGGAGGCAACGACACAGGGGGGAGGATGAGGACGTAGATAAACCCGGCAAGTGATCGAGTGTGATGAGCACAGACAGAGCGGCCAATCTATAGTCAATCGCCTTGGTAATGGGACAGTGAGCTTAAGACGGTCTTTAACTGTTGGGTCATCTAAAATATAATGAATGTGTTTATAAAAAGAAAAGACAGCCAGCCTGTTAGCTTGTAAGTCTTGCTCTTCATTGGTCTCCTGATAAATTATGTTAAAATAAAGGCTCCAGAGGGAAAAGCCATCCATAGTTCACTGACCCACTACTGAAACGCTTGACTCCGAGACCCTCGACAAACAACTTTCCGAGCAACACAACTGGAACACAGATTAAGTCTATTAGTGACTCAAATCAAACGACAAACTATGTGACAGGACAACTGTGTAAAACACACACCAGTCCGAGACCATGCAATCACAAAACAAAACTCAGATCTCTACAGACAGGGTGCATTACGGCTTTAAGGTGAGAAACCACGCAAACCACAAACACTGAAAACCTTTTCGAATGTTTTCTCCTGCTAAGACTTTACAACGTGAGGCAGGTTTTTGGGCTTATTTACTTTACTTCACTTGAAAATGGATGAAGTAACGCCTTCGAGGTCGTGATTTAGGAACAATGTAGACTAGTGTTTGGATTCAGTGATACTTTTCATTGCTCTGCACAAGGTGGAGAGCAGGCACATAGGGTAAATATATAGTATATCACAAAACCAGTCCATCTATTATGTCTCAAACATCTATAATCAGGAGTCATTGCTTATTAATTAAATTCTGCTGCTCTACATGCCGTCACAAAATACACTTGAATCTCCAAATATAATTGAAACTTAGTTATTAATCATCTTCACTTGAAGACAGTGAAATATCTTGCGCGCTGAATTGCTCACTTCACAGATGTAAGCATCAGCTCAGTGACATTTGATTAGAGGAACACTTCCTCCATGTTTCTTTAATACAAAACCATACTGGATCCTGGCCTGGACACTGATACTAAACACCTTTCAAGAGTCTTTACTGGAACCCATATTCACTTCTTATTGTTTACCAGCTCTGATCCAGGAAATATTACCCATCTTCATTTCCTAGAAATTTGCTCAAGTATTTGTGAGCCATGCTTTTAATCAAATGGTTAGTAGGAGCATGTGGGGAGTACAAAGGAATAGTATTAACATTAATGCTGACAATCAACACCAGACACAGCTATATCCGAAAAGGACAAAAAAAAGAGGAAGAGCCACAGGGATTCATCTGTCAATGTTCTATTTAACGTCAAACAGAGTCACAACTAAATCACGCTGATACAGAATTACTCACAAAGACACACACATACAAAAACACACACTCACACATAACGAGAGATTCATTATAATAGATATATAATGTTACCTGAACCAGAGCTAGGTGAGCAGCTTGGTACAGAAGATAAAGGTGTTCGATACTGGGAGACGGACTGAGTTCACACGACTAAACACACTCATCCATTTTGTGCATAAAATCATACATAAAACCATGAACATATAAGGAAACATACAAGCCACAAATACATGCAAACAGACAAATAGGCGTGTATGTGTAAAAACAAACCCGGTGATAAAAACAGGCAGCATGCCGATGAGTGTGACAGAGAATGGAAAGAAAAATAGAAGAAACAAACTGAGTTGACAGAAGTTAAAGAAGTGAGTTTAAAATGAAAATAAGAAGAAAACTGAAGACCCGAAAAACATGCAATAACAACACATAAACCAAGAACGACAAGTATATGAACTTAGAAAAATGTAAAAACTAGATTGTTTACTGGCAACATGTCTAACTGGCTAACATGTCTAACGAATAAATATTCATATACATTAATATTTCTTTTTATTTATATGCATTTATCCTTGTGTACATTCATGTTGGTTTGTAAATGTGTTTATATGTTTAGCAGATGTTCTTTAATCCACTTGCAATACACACTTGCTATTTGATGTTCGTACCTTCCAAACACTATAATGTATGAGAAAACAACACTATCAGCTAGTTGTTTGGAGCTTACATTGACCCTGAAGTGTATTCTGTAATGAGTCCGTGTTGTGTTTATTAGCTGGTTTCAGTTTGCGATTTAGCCTGTGTGAATGTACAAGTGTGCATAATTACTGTATGTTCTATATCAAGCACCTCTCTGTGAGGTACCACTGCCAGCTGAATGTATGTATTAAGTGTTGTGCTACATATGTATTTAAATTACAGGTCCTACTGTACCTGTGCAGATGTCTGCGTTAAGGACGCGTGGGTGGGGCTCTGAACTGATGAACTGTTAGACTGACTGGACGACATAACCTGAAGACAGAGACACAGGCAGAGAAAGACAGAGTGGGTAAGAAGAAAGGAAATGGCTAAATATAAAACTGTAAAAATGTAAACATTTAAATGCACACCAAAAGCCTTTTTTGGTTTAATACTGTTCTAGCTACTTCCCAGTCATGTCCTGCTTATAAAAAACCTGGATAAACTGAAATCCCATTTATGAAAAACTCAATTCAGTTATATTTTATCCCCTTTTACATGTTAATTTCTGAATTAACTGTTGACTAAAACAATCACCAAGTTGTTAAATTCCAAAATGATGTGCCTATTAGCTAAAAATCTTTGGTAAAATGTGAATACAGTATAAAGATCTTGGAATACAACTCTGACGTAAACATGAAGAATATCATAGTATGCGGATTACTCTTTGGCTAGTTTAAAAAAAAAAGAAAAAGAAAAATGAACACATTCCATCTTTTTTCCTGACAAGAAACATTTGATCTCCTATTAACATCCATTTCATGCTCAATCACATCAGTTTAGGGCTGCAATTAGTTCATAGCAGTGGTTTGCGCCAGGGGCAAACTGTTTTCTTCAAAAAGACTGTGGTATTACTGTAGGCAAAGTGCCATCTCAGTGGGAGTGGTTACCTTGAAGCGAAGGAAATACTTCAAAGAGAAAAGCCGACACAGGAGTTATTACTGTATAAGCACAAAAATAGGGTGGAGATATTTTTGTATTTTATCTTTATGGGGTTTGGACATCAAGGGGATGTGGCCAAGTTTAAGAAAAGTGATGAAGTAAGAGAAGAGAAAAAGTCTGGATGCATAAAAAGTTGACATTTACTGATTTCTTCTGTTGTTCTGCTGGTAGAGTTACCTGTTGGGGGGTTCCAGGGGCAGCTTGTTGGGAGGTGGCGGTGGCCAGAGGGGGTCCTGGACTTGGCTGGGGGGTAGAAGCTTGAATCTGCTGCTTGAAAACAGATTTAGAGAAAGAAAGATGGACAGATAGATAGGAAGAGATGCAATGTTGTGGGATATAAAAGGATGGAGGTGAGAAACCAAAGAGAGATTGGCAACAAGGAGAGAGAAAAACAAGAGATAATCAGAACATGTTTGTAGTTTCTACATCAGAAACTGTACATGAATGCAAACACAAGGTACTTCTGCCGTTATCTTTTTCATTTTACATTTTCTTCTTGTGTATGCACGCATGCGCACAGAAGCACATCCATTTGTCCACAAACAGATATATGCACACCAATATTTACTGTATGCATATACATACATAGAGGCGTTTGTAATGTTCAACAGTACAGGCACAGTACTGGGGTTAGGGCAGGTTGTGAGTTTTTTTTCATGCAGGTCAGACCCTAAATGATTGGCAGTGATAATAAGTGGATGTTATAGAGTCAAAGAAGCACAAAGTAGAAGCTGGAATACTGACACCAGATATTAAAATTGAAATATTAAACTTAAATTTGAAGATTTTCAAACTGCTCGCTGCTGTTTTCTCCAAAATATCCTAACAAAGGCACAGGCACAATAATATTTTGTATTTTAATGGTAGATGGCTGGGGCTTGCCACTTTGCATGATAAAATCCCTCCCAGAAACATGTAGAAGATCATTAGGTAACTGTATAATGATTGTCAAAGAAGTTCTTAACAAGTCTGATTAGTTTGAAATGTCACACAAATTTAAGAAAATATTCAAACAAAATCCTGTGCAGATTTTTTTTGCTACTCCCAGTAAAGTTAAACTATGGAATCATTCACGCTTGATTTTTGATCCTGATACATTTCTAGTGAGTATACAGCTTGATATGGCTCAACTTTTAATAATCTATGGCACTGCATAACAGCAGCATATAAACAATTATGACCAACCTATTGTAAAATGAACCCTTAGAAGGCTGTTTGCAACTTTATACTTGTCAAGAAGCTCTCCTACACAGTGTGTGGTGGGAGCTTACACAAGTATTGTTGCACCACTACTACCTACCTTTTTCCTAACATCATAGGCAGTCACATAAACACAAATAACTTCACAGCACAGAAATTTAATAAAACGTATAGAAAGATCAAGAATTTAAGATAAATTACATGAAATAAAAAATTTCCACACAACAAAAGATTGAAGAAATGAAAAGGTGGTTCAAAGTAAACAATGAAGAAAAGAAAGGTGACAATGATGATATCAGCGTTCTAAGGGTTTAATGAATTTAAACTGTGACCTTTGAACCCTGTGTAGGAAGTTGATTTCCAGTCTGGGGCGGGAAATAACACAATAAGCTGAAACAAAGAACTGACTTGAAGCCACGCTCTTCAGCAATACAACACAAAACAGAAATAATTGAAAATATACAAATGAAATGTCTATCTGCTTGGCTACATTTGCTAGATGTAGGTTTGTCTTAGCCTCCTTGGTTTTGTTGTATGTTTCTGTGTGTTTGTCCATACAAATCAACAGTCTCACGGCTTCATTATACTTCCCTGATCTTCTTAACCACCTTGGCATGGATAGAATATTCATAACATATCAGTAAATCTGAAGATATGTCGGATGTAAAGTTATATTTTGAAGTATGAATCTATATGACTTACTTTTGGACCAAATGGACTGTAGATTTGTACGAGCAAAAATTCAAGTATACCATACATATAGTATACCCGCACAAACACACATTTCTCATATACGGACATATATGAACATACAGACAAAATATTACTTACTGATAATGACAAATCAATCAAAAACACAACATAAACACAGAGAGGAGGAGGCTGAGACTGTTTGCTCATAAAGCTTGTACAACAGAGTTTGTCTCAAAGACTACCTTCTGAATGTCAGGACAATGTTGGATGGAAACGTCAACATTGTCCCATTTAGATGGAAATGAAATGTGAGCGAAGCCTGTTATTCTTAACTTGGTCTCAGAATCAAATGATTCTGGTCTTGGTCGTACCAAGATATGCTCTGGATCTTGCCCTTGTCTATCAATCCCTTTTGAAGCACTGCTGACTTAAGTCATGCTCTAAACTAAACATTTTTCTGCCATTTCCTTCTATGAGCAAACATTGTCAAGGAATGAATAATGTGAGACATTACGAAGGCAGACCATGAGACTTTCTCTGTAGTGTTCATATGACTGAAGGGGGGTTAAAATCATAACCTAAAACTACATGATGACAAATAAGCATCAGCTGGGGCTCCTGGGTCGGTAGGGTATGAATACAACAGGGATTGGTATATGAGCCCTTGGGTCAAATTACTTTTGTAAATGAATTAAGCTACTTTTTTTTAGAAGACTTAATTCAGTTGACAGATTACAGTATTTTTTTTATATATATCTCCTGAAAAGCACATTGTTGTTAAACTTTATAGGTATGACAATCTCAATCTATGAGATTTTGACACTTTTCAGTCAAACAAGAAAGAAATAGCATGTTGAGCTATTGCAATTACAATATATTCATTCATCAACAGCTATTTTAGGATCTTTGCTGAAAAGTAGCTTACATAATTTCAACTAGTAACTGACCCAGGGGTCTAGGGGTGTTTTTAGGATCTAAACTTAGTACCAGAGTGGGGTTAGTGGCCTGCATGGCCAGCAATGACTCATGGTATGTCATATCAGGTTGGGCTGGTACCACCCCTCCATGTCGGGCCCAGACACTCTGGATCAGAGACTCCAGCTGAGTTGATGACGCTCCCCCAAGTGGGAGCTCGGAGGATGGGGTGGGAGGGAGAAAGCTCTGCATGGAGGGTGGATGTCCATGGCTATCTATGGGAGGCACTCCGCCTGATGGATCATAGAGCGCAGCGGAGGACGAGTGAGGGATGGACTGAGCGGCTGAGGAGTCGAATTGAGGGAGGAGAGGTGGGGGAGGAGGTGACTGGAACTCTCCTGCATCAGAGGAGGCCAGAGAGTCACTAGATGGTTCTGGGCTTCTGTCTTTTACGGTTACACCTGTGTGATGAAGGAGAAGACTTCCTGGAGGTAAGGGGAGCTCAGGACTGATATATGTGTACAGCTCTTCTGTCACTGGCTGGAGTCGACTATACGTGCCGGAGCCACCTGATCCTGTTCCAGTGCTGTCGTCTAGAGGGAGGTCCATGGAGCTCCTTCGGGCCCGGTAAAGCCTGGATGCCAGGAGGTTTGGATCACCAGCAGCAGCTGCAGCGGCCGCAGCTAAATGGAACTCAAAAACACTTCCAGTAGATGGTGAGGCTTCGCCCATTACTGGAGGTGCAGAAATAGGAAAAGCGGAAGGGGAAGTGTGCTGTGGTGGCAGATAGCATCCATCAGATGAAGAAGAAGAAACAGCGCCACCAGTAGATGCATTCATAGCAGGTAAAGGTGGAGGGATTGGACTGTGTGCACTCATTCTTTGCATGATGTGTGGGTGCAAGAACCCTGGTTGAGGTGGAGGTCCGGGATCAAAGCCCAAACTTGCAGCCGCAGCTGCTGCTTGCCTCTGCTGATGGAAACTCAAGTGTCCAAGCTGGTGTGCAGTCATTGGGTATCCTCCATACGCCATTGCTTCATAATGGTCCAATAAGGCAGCTTGATTTAGACTTAATCTCCTCACTGCTTCCTCATGTTCTGCTCTCATGTCTTTATAGCCATACAAACTTGGGTCAGATTGTCCTGGGAGATGCACAGGTTCCCCAACGCCAAGTCTCTGAGCAGCGGCTGCAAATCCGGGATTGACCATAAAGAGAGAGGGGGTCTCAACACCCTCCATCCCAGAAAAGGGGTGCAGGCTGCTCCCATACCGAGGGTAGGCAGGCTGGAAGTGTCGGGTATGTGCCTCGAGAATGGATGTGCTCTTGCGTCGTTGGGTGTTGTAGGCCTTTGGAGGGCCAGTGGGAGGAGGCGAGAAGGAAACGGGGCGCTCGGGGATGGAGGGGAAGAAAATAGTAGGGGGGTCGGGGAGAGTTTGGAGGGGGATGCTCCCTCCTGCTCCTCCTCCTCCTGTGCTTGCTCCTCCACTGTAGGGGTGCGGCATTGAATGCTGCTGCGACAATGAGATACAATGGATTTAAGAATGAGATTCAGAGAATGAAGAGAGAGAACCATAGCAAAGGCCCACATGAAATGGAGAAAATAGTGTATCAAAGAGCATTATTTCAAAACAATAACAAGAGAAAATGGCCACATATCTCCCTCCACACTGGGAACAAAATGATGTGGTTACAATAGGGCCCAATATACCTAAAAGGTGTAGAAGCAAACAGGTAATGTAAAGATACAAAGATAGTGAGACAAGTGGACAGACTGGTACAGCACAAAGACAAGCAGATACCACAGAGACAAGACAGTAAAAGAGGGAGACACGCAGAGCTCACAGTAGATAGATAGTGGGGTATTAAATACAAAGAAAAGAAAGGCCAAATGCTGTCCTTAAGCTCAACATTCTCCTGATGCATCTACATTCAGAAAAAAATGTCTTTTGTTACATGTTTTAACCTGCAAAATACTGACCTTCTAACTAAGTAGCTGTAGCCTGCAACTTAAGGCTAACAAACTAAGAACATTTGAAAAACTTTGTATATATAGATAATGTGTAAATCCTAATGAAGGTGTTTGGTTGCAATCTGTGTTTACATAAATTGTGTTTTATTTTTAGTTTTTACAAATGTCCAGGAACAGATACCAGGAACCTTTTTTTCCACTGGCTAAAACCAGTTTTTAGATGGCAAGAGTATTGATGTGATGCTTTTTTTCCTCTTTAAATATCTAGACAGACTTGGTGTTTATGTGTTATTTTCACTTGTAAAGTGGATGTTGAAAAAGGGGCACCATGGTAGCCTCAGCATCAACCATGAGCCGCAATGTCCCCTGTTATTATCCAGCTGGGGACCTTAGTTTAATGTCAGTGTAACTCCCCTCGTTTCCTGTCATCTTTCATACAAAGCCCAAAAATACCATAAAAGCCAACACCCAGGTAGTTTATGTACTTCTGGCGCAGAAAGGACAAAATGTTGTCACAGAAATTGGTGTATATGTATTAACCCTGGCACTGATTGTACCAATATATGTCATTTCATTCATTCATTCATTCTAGGTTGTTCCATTACATGTTTGCTGTAAAATGAGCAGTTTTCCTGATGGCAGATGCACCGGATATAAAGAATTTGTACCTTAGAGCAAAGTTCAGCTTCAAGCCAGTCAATCTGTATTTAATGTGAACACATGGCGGTTTACGAGAGGAAGAGAGATAGCGAAAGAGAGATGGATCAGTAGAATGACAGACTCACAGCAGTGTCTGAAAATAAACTGAAGTTGAACAAACATATCTGTCATACTAATATATTTATCAAGATAAAATGCCACTTAAAATGCCTTAAATTGAGAACACAGATAGCATTTCCCAACTAATTTAATATCAGATTCTAAGATGACGTGATGTCCTAGCTTACTCAGTTTTTAAATCCTTGCTAAACAGTCAGGATTTCATGTAAGCTATGAAAAGGAGAGATATAATATACATATTGTTACACAGTGAAGGAAGCTGGGGAGGCAACCTTGTTCCTAAACAAGTTCAAGATTATCTTCATCGTGTACTTTCAATTGACGCAAATCAGTTTAATTTTCTGATTCCGTGTGGCTGTTTATCCATTTCTTGTTTGGCCCAAAAATGTACAGAGTGACGAATAAATGATGCTTTCTCAGCATGAGTAATACGAGTTTCTTTAACAGTTCTTTCATTCACTCTATGTTACCCAGCAATTAGAACTGCTGGTATTTGTACAGCACATTTAATTTGTCATGAGTTTTCATACACAGTAACACGTGGCACTCTCAATTAGAATGATTTTGGTAATTTTATTATCTCTAAATTCAGACACCAGTGTGGTCCACAATCCCTCATGTTTCTCTTTCCCCCTTGCTCTCTGGTTCTCACCACCACTATGCCCCTTGAGGATGAGGATTTTGAACCTACAGGGGTGGAGAACAGGGCCGGTAGGCTGGCCCTCCGCTGCCTGGCCCTTGGCAGAGAGGAGGCAGAGTGAAGGGGTAGGACTGTCTCCAGGGCTTTGGAGAGGCGCCCAGCGAATGTGTCCCTCTCAGCTGCGAGAGGCATGCAGGGGGAGGTGGTGGTGGTGTAGGAGGATGAGGAGGATAGGTCTGGAGGAGGGGTGGAGGGCTGCTTTGGATGAACAGCCAGGGGCGGAGGAGCATAGGAAAAGGAGTAGGAGGAAGGGGGGACGCAAACAGACATGCTACGACTTCGACGACGGCGCGACGCAGGCTGTAGGCCAGGGAGGGGTGATGGAAGAGGTTGGGACCAACATGAAAAACAAACACAAAGAAATTAAAACATGGAAAAATGACCTAGACATAGAAAACAACAGTAAAATGAAAACACAACCACTGGACACATGTATACAAACTATGATTTGGAACCAAAGATATTAAATTAAAAAAAAACAAAAAACCCAAAACAAAACAAATTATATAATTTTAAAAAGTTACCAAATAAAAAGTGATTGTTAGATTTCAGTTTTGCGAATAAAATACCTCAAGTTATGTTTTCCAAAAGTTAATAAACACACATGATAATAGCTCTTAAATATGATTTTAAAAAATCCTCTATGTGTGTGTTAATTTCAACACTGACGTGAGAGCTACTGTTTCAGTTTTTCAAACTGTGAATTTCTTATTGGAACAAAACTTTTACATGTTCTTTATCTTACTCTGAACAACAAATAACACAAAGAAATGAACTTATGAACAAAAGTGGTAAAGATGGCTGAAAGATATAATATGAAGATATAAAAGAACAATGACAAAAGAAATAGCATATCTTAAGTCAATATCATTTTAAAATAAAATTAAAAAAACACATACTTTTATATAAAAGGGGAGAATGGTACCTGAGATAATCACATAATTGAGTACAGTAGTTGTTCAATATGATAAACCAGTCAGTCTGTCTACACGGTATCTGCTGGCTCCAATATACTGTACAGTATAATCTTAATGAGGAAATAAGCTTACTGAGAAATGTAAGATTACTTCAAAGCGAGACCTAAAGGAAGCCAGAATCTTCATTAAATTACTCAATCAATCGGTCTCCCATCTGAATGATCGTTCAGGTGAATGATAAAATGTGAATGCTGGTAAACTGGAAGTCACACAAGAACATTTGCAGCCAAAAGGTCACCGGATGGAAAAGTCTATGGTGGGAAATTAAATGAGAAATGCTTGTTTCTCCATCAGTAAGTACTTATGAAGATACCCTTGAGCAAGGAATTTCACTCATCAGCTCTAGTGGGGGCTGCTCAAAGGTCAACAATTGATGATCATGGTTTAAAACAAACAAGTATGCTAAATAAACATTCCCTGAGAAAATGAATAAAGCTGGATTAAAACCTCCATAAGAGAGTAGCAGAGACCATGTTCAACCAACATTATGATAAAAACATACAATACATAAACTAAAAGTGAAAAGAGAGAAAAAACAAGCAAACATGCTAACACTTGTACTGTAGCATCTGCCAATGAATAAATAGAACAGTTTGAGAAAAGGTTTTCTGCCATATCAGAGGTGAATTCTCTATTTGGAAAAAACCTTTATATACAGTAAAAACAAACAATATAGCAATACAATATTATATGAATAGACAATATTAGATTTAAGTGAGTAAATAACTTTCAAATGTCTTCCACTTGTTTGGCAAACTCTCCTGAATATGACACCTCTGCATGAGCAAAGATTACATAACATGAGAGTAAATGTGTGTCCAAGCATACGGAGCCCCCCCCCGAGGGTCACAGCGAGGTTTTTTCTTTGCATTCTCTCACAATAAATGTTGCATTACCTCGCAATACTTTCCTTCTTCCATTCCTTCTTAGCCACATGTCTATTTCTGCCCAGCGCAACACCCCAGTATGGATCAGCTCATTGAATTTTACTTTGAACTGGGCATTAAGTATGCTGATACAGCACTACTGCTCAATAGGCATGGTAATGTAATTAGTGAGAGTAAACTTAAACAAATCCTTAGATCAAGAGATCTCTCCAGGAGAAAGCAGTACAGTAATCTGCAGGATGCTGCTGGGGGACATTCGATGGTTACGTTAGATATTCTAACCACACAAGTTCACCTGAAATGTAGCCACCTGTCCACAGCTTATATATTATATATATATATATGTATATACACAGACACATATATAACTTCATGTCAGGGCATGTGAGATGAAATGACGATGTTGCATGGGAATGCAAAACTATTGCAAGGGAATGCAAATGTATTGTGAGGTAACACAAAAGTACTGGGGGGCTCCGTACAAGAAAATATGTCAAGTTATTAATGTATAAAAAAGGTTTGAAAATATGACAACAAGACGATATATAACTTAACTAATACTTAAAGAAAAGTAATTGAATGAACAAACAACACAAGAACTAAGGAACACAACAGAGAAAAATGGATTTTAACATACAGTACAAGGAGGATTGAGGGAAGGACAGTGAAAGAGGTAACTGGTGGATAAAATGACAGGATTGAGGATAAGAGGGATACATGACATCTGGGAGGTTGAAGAGAGAGTGATTGACAGATATCTACGATGAAATACAACAGAGGACTGGTATACTACCAAAGTAAGTGGTTGTCTACCGACTAACAGACTTACTGACTAGCTGAAAACTTGATCAGACATTGTTATAACCTAATAAGTGGCTGAAATGTTGGCTGACAAACTGAATTTGATGTGTTTGGCAAAAGTGTTGCTTTCTCTATGTGTAATACTACAGGTTACATGCCTCAATGGGCGTTGAGGTCAAAGGTGATCATCTCCAAATAAAAGCCTATCACCGGCATGCTCTTGTGTATTTAGCTCAACGCATAACAAGCGATTCCCACCCCATTCACAAACACTGCAAACTCCACTCAAGCTCACTCCCACTCCAACACACCATGCAGTGCTCACTTCAAACCGACGAGTCATTTTCAACACAGCTGTGAGTATAGCACACCCTCACAGATGTGACAACCCGAAACGTACACGTGTGATGTCTGATTTGGATGACGTCACCACTCACCATTGGCTGCGGCGGCTGGGCGTAGGCCGGGTGTTGCTGCAGGGTAGCGGAGGGGGCAGAGGGGTAAGGGGTTTGGGACTGGGAGGGGGGCTGGGAGGAAGGGGGGCAGCTGTACGACATGGTCAGCTGACCCAGGTGGGGGGAGTCTGAGGAGAACACCGAGGAACCCTGGCCGCTGTCCATGCCTCCTTCAGCTGAGAGAGACACGGAGAAAATTGAAATAAGCAGGGTAACCTTTTCTTCTGTCCTTCCTTTTTCTACAATTATCAAACTCACAATCAAGTTATAAAAACCTACTTTGATGTGGAGATAATCTTATTTCTATGCAAATCTCAAACTTGATATAAGTGAGTTTACAGCTAGTTATGTTAGGGCACAACAGGTTTGGCTTTATGAAAAATGTATTGGCATGCAAATAAATCCATTGGGTATAAGTTAAAATGCGTTTTCAATTTAAAACAGGATGATTGGAAATTATATGGCATATTTAAACAGCAACTCAACCATGGCTGTCCTTGGTTTACTGGAAGATAAGATGCATAATTCTCCTCCAATATACCAAGCTTTATTCCCATAATGTTCCCAGCTACTTTGCCTTCATTAGCGTCATACACTATAGATTGTTTCTGCTTTCTTACACTCTACAGTATCACGATGTTACAAGAGAAATATAAATTAAACAACATTGCGACCATCTTTTACAACCTAAATTCGATCTTCATGGTAGATACACAGTGTGCTAAACTATCAAAGGACCTTCGGAAGCAGAAACATATGAAAATAGAAACCACCGTGCAGAATGTGACGACGGGGTGCTGTTCTAAATCTCTATTTGCAGTTATTTGCAGTATTTGTCTTACATGTGTGCGAGATGCCGCTCTGCTGATAGTGAAGCTGCTGCTGCTGCTCCACTTCAGTCTCCTCTGTCTCTGCCTAGAGACAAAAAGAATACAAGCTAAGGTTAAACTAAAGGAAAATAAGGACAAAATTCATATTTCCCACATGGTTTATACATTTGAATACAAAATGCTACAACTGGAACAAGGACCATGTGGACTCTAACGGCCAGGTGCAAATGGCACCACATATCAATTTCAGAATGGGACTTCAAGGATAAAGACTTGCTGTGATAAATATTGAGCCAAATCATTTGCAAGTGTCAATGTCTTTTTATGAACAACAAATCAAAGTTACACAGTTACAAATATACATACAAACTGATTTGAAACAAATGAAAAACTAACAATAAAATCATGCTCATCAACTGTCCAACGAACCTGTGTGTGTGAAGTTTTGAGTGTTTCTTGTTGCTGCTGTTGTTGTTGTTGTTGTTGCTGCTGCTGCTGCTGTTGTTGTTGTTGTTGCTGCTGCAGCTGTTGTTGTTCCGCCTCCAATTTTCTCTTCTCCTGTTCCTCTCGTACCAGCTGTCTCTGTTCTCTCTTCCTCCGGATCAGAGATACGCGGTCCTTGATAGCCTTGGCCATGGTCTTGTGGTCACCCTCAGCAACATAGCCAGACTCAACCTGGAGAGGTTTTGGGTAAAGTCACGCATATTACCTTTCAACAAAATATGCACCATTACTCACCTCCATCTATCATTTATCTCCTGTCCATCTCACCAACCATCTATCTATCTGCTGTCTACATTTATGCATCAGTTGCTACTTTTCACATCTCTCCTTCTGTGTTACCATCTCTCCCTTTCTATTCTCTCTCACCTAAATCCAACCCTCCCTCCCTCCCACTTATCCACACCACCATACATCTATCCCTTTTGAATCCCTCCTCTATGAATCCCTCCCATAATACCATTTCCTGGGCCACATCTTCAGGGACATCTTTGTTCAGGTCAAAGGAGAACTCGATGGCTTCGTTGTCTTTGTATTTTCCTGAAAAACATATTACAGCTGGCTGGTCAGGCAGGTGTCTGTCTTATATTTACTTTGGAATAATTAATATCTTAATATAACGTCAATGGTTATTTACTACAAGAGGGTGGGTAAGAGGGTTGACAGATTTTTTTATAACAGCTATAAAGAACTATTGCCCCTTAATATAAGATTTATGACATATATAGATACATGTTTGCTTTTATTAGATATTTTACAACAGATCTGAATGTGACTAAGCCAGTCAGAAAGATATTATTTCTAACCTTTGAGCTTCTTGACGTCTTCTATCCTGAGCCAGAGTTTGATTGCGATCATTTCCCCATCATCCTCTTCTGCCAGTTCAACCCTGACCCCAGTGTCCTCTTGGAAGAATGCATGGTTCAACAGGATCTTTATAGCATACCTAGAAGAACGGGAGACAAAAAGATAAGATATGTAAGAGAGGATTCATCCAGCCAAACACCAATATCAGTGGAACAAAGAGAGAGGTGAAAAGAAATGTTAAAAAATGCAGCTGATGAGAGAGAAGTAGATTTTTCAACCTATACACTAATTCACATTACAGTGTGTCGTGAAGTATGCAGAGGCGGATGGTTTTTAACAAAGAAAAACGTTCAGGAGAAAAGCATTAGCGATCCTTGAAATGAGAGTCAGCTATGAATGCACTGTGGCTGGACGACTGACAACCAATCAGATGACTATTTCTCGCCAAAAGACCAAGATAACTAAATTTTGGACAATAAAACGAAGCAGGGAGGGGGGGCAAAAGGAAAGAGTGCCAGCGAGGGAGGAGGTGGACGTTTTGGCACACCGATGGCATGGGGAGAGCGAGAGAACAGAGCACTATTTAGATAACCAAGAAACTGTGAATTAGAACAGGATTTAGAGGGAGAATGACTTTGCTTAAAGTGGACAAAAACTTCCTGAACTTGTATCATCAGACATTACTAAGTGTAGTGATGATTGTCATATCCAAAAATCCACAGAAATCACTATATATCAACAGCTTTGGTTTTGGGTTTAACATTCTGTGTGTGTGTGTGTGTGTGTGTGTGTGTGTGTGTGTGTGTGTGTGTGTGTGTGTGTCTCACCTCTCATCTTTGTTCGTTCTGATGCAGCCCTCTATGATTTCCTTTACCTCAGGAATGGCTACCTTGTCAAAACTGCCAGGCTTCACTCCCTGCACACAATCACACAGACACAAGAGCAGTGAAGACACGAAACCTTTAAGAGACAGACGAGAGCCACACACGCGCACACACACACACACACACACACACACACACACACACACACACACACACACACACACACACACACACACACACACACACGCTGGAGTTCGAGAAGAACCTAAAACCCAGACATGATCTTTCTCACTAATGCATAGGAGACATTTACCCGGTGGCTGCTATGTTTTAATTCACACATACACACACACACACACACACACACATATACACACATATATACACACACACTGCACATTCATTCTCTGAATCTTAATTTTCTTCCAGAAAACACATCTGTTTGCTCGCTCCTTTAGTTTTTCCTCTGTATGTGATAAAAGTATTCTTCTATATAGGAAAATAGAAAACAGGACCACAGAAATGTGGGAACAGTCTCAAAATGGAAAAATGAAACAAATTGGAAAATGTCATAAGACTTAAATGCCAAATTCCTATTATATAGTGTGGGATTAACTGATACTAATTAAATTCAACTGAACTGAGTCTGTGAAATAGCATTGTATTTTAAATTGATGAGCCATGCAAATTGAATATTTTGCTTTATGTTTTTTATGAAGGTTAAATGTTTGTCAGACAGAGGTCCTACAGTAAGACTTCAGTAATTTTATGTTCCAGGGTTAAATCCCACATAAACCCTCTCAGGAATAAATAGTGAATCAGCCATTCAGAGCCACTAGGGAACATTTTGAAGGACAACACCAATAAAAGACATTCACAGGGACCCATTCTGAAGCTTGGCACTGTGAAAAGGTACATCTAATGCTTGTTAATAGGAAAAGGCAATAATGGAAATCCTTTTTGTAGGAAAAAAAAAAATGGTGCAAACTAATCCAGAAAAGATTAGTTTTAGTGCTTCATTATACTATGTGGAAATGTTCTTTTGCCATAAAAAAAAGAGTATGATTATGGCCAAGGAAGAGTCCAACAGAGGATCAGTTTAACAGCTCGTCGGAAGGCATTTCAATGACCGAGCTAGTAGCAGGAATGCTGTTAACTGAGGAACAAAATAGAGACTGAAGCAAATACTGTACAGAGATAAAAGCTAAATCCTGATTAAAGTAGAGGAAGCAATAGAAAATAAAATATTCCAGAAAATCACTCCATCTGTCAAGCACTTTTACGTACATAACATATAAACAAACTTTCTAGTCTGTCATCTAATTAAATTAGATGAATTTGCTTGTTCTGTGTAAAATCTCCTAGCTGGAATGCAGTTATTAAATTAGTATAAATAATCAACAAGACATTCAGGTATTTAACACAGTTCAAAACTTTTTCTTAGATATGCATTTCCTCAAATCACACAGATTATATCAAATACAACTTCACAAACCAACTAACAGAGATGAGCAAGAATCAGAAGCAATAAAAACTCACAAAACATAAGTTTAAAAATGCAGGATGAACATGAGGAAGCCAAAGTAAAAGAGAGTAAAGAGGAGTCGCATTTTAGATCAGTGTTAAGACATAATAATTTGCTATTAGTTAAACAACTTGTTGGTTAAAATATCAAATAGCTAAATGACAGATCAGACAAGTAGAAAGAAAGATAAATGATTTATCAAATAAAAAGTGGAGCAACTTACCTAAAGAGTGCTCAGACAAGTGAACTAGACAGTTGTTTGACTGACATGTCTTGGAAAAAAATTGTTTTTAGTCAAAACTGGTTGGCGAACTGACTCGTCTGAAATACAGACTGTTTATCTCAACCTGTTTGTGCCAGTAAATGACCACCTCCCTCTGCTCGTTTCCTCCAGACCGGTCTTCCCTTCCCTCCTTTCTTTTTCTTTCATGGCCCGTTTCTCTCCTGCTACCCCTGAGTTCACCATTACATAACAACCCCCCATCTCTCTCTCTCTCTCTCTCTTTCACACATGCACACACACACACACACACACACACACACACGTTCTGAGATTCCAGGGCCAAACAAAGTTAGGACTGATGGAGGAAGTAATGGTATTAAGTATGACAGAAGAAGGGAGGGTTAGAAAGAGAGAGAGAAAGCTAGATTTTGGTTTAACAAGGCTGATTGGAGGTAAGGAATGTTCTAGAAGAAGGAACATGAAGCACGGCAACAACACTGTATGTTAGCTATTAAATTAAATAAAGCCATAAAGCATACTGCCTTTTAGATATGGAAAAAATAAAAAAAAAAGGGCTCAGACCCTTTCTGAACTATATTAAAATTAAAAAGAGGGCACAATATGATAATTGAGTGTATTTTAAGAGGCATACTGTAGACTATTCTGTACATACAGTTGACATCTTTCTTGATGCATATTATCTTTGTGTCAAATTGACAGATCAATTGGTGGCGATTCCCACAATCTGGTATCAGCACAGAGACGATCAAGACGAAAAGAAAATACCAAAAAAAAAAAATATCCAGAATAAAAAAGCAGAAATACAGCTAACCTTCATAAAGAAACATTGAAAGAAAAAGCAAATCCTGTCAGCTGTGGAGACTGCAACCTGTCAGAGTTAGAAGGTACCTGTCAGC